>NC_133774.1:105278420-105573097 GCF_003597395.2 Chelonoidis abingdonii | reverse complement strand
CGGTTCTTCTAATGACTTGTTCGCTTCCAGTAAATAAAAAAAAGGAAACTGAAAGTAAAAACTCAAGCAGAAAAAAATCTTGAAAAGTAGAAAGTGATGAAAGAAAAATCTTTCCTACAGAATCCTGAAATTCACAGTCTCATAAACAGATGGTAAGGGTTAATGTCTCTTTTACCTGTAAAGGGTTAAGAAGCTCAGTGAACCTGACTGACACCTGACCAGAGGACCAATGGGGGGACAGATACTTTCAAATCTTGGTGGAGGGAAGTCGTTGTTCGCTCTTGGGCTAAGAGGACCAGACGTACACCCAGTTTTCTCCAATCTTTCTGAATCAGTCTCTCATGTTTCAAAATAGTAAGTACTACCAGGAAAGGTGGATTAGACTTATGTTTGTTTTCTTAACTTGTAAATGTGTATTTTGCCGAAGGATTTTTAGCTCTCTTTGCTGTAACTTTGAATCTCAGGTTGGGGGCGGGGAAGTCCCTCTAGTCTATATGAATCTGAATACCCTGTAAGCATTTACCATCCGGTTTTACAGAGATAATTTTTACTTTCTCTTTCTTTAATTAAAAGCTTCTTTTAAGGACCTGATTGATTTTTCCTTGTTTGGAATCCAAAGGATTGAGTCTAACTCACCAGGGATTGGTGGGGGGAAAAGGAAGGGAATGGTTAATTTCTCTTTGTTTCAAGATTCAAGGAGTTTGGAGCTGTATAGCTTCCAAGGCACCCCAGGGAGGGAAAGTCGGGGGGGGGGAAGAGGGGGAATGGTTTATTTTCTCTTGTTTTAAGACTCAAGGGTTTGGGTCTTGGGTTTCCAGGGAAGGTTTGGGGAACAAGAAAGTGTGCCTGTCATAAACAGATAACTAAGGGTTAATGTTTCTTTTACCTGCAAAGGAACCAAACACCCGACCACAGGACCAATCAGGAAACCGGATTTTTAAAAGCAGGGAGGGAACCTCTGAGGGGTTTGGCTTATTCTGTGTCTTTTGGTTTCTTTCGGCTATGAGAGAACAACTTTTCTTTCTATCTCCAAGCTTCTTTCTACCCTGCTGTTACCAAGTTGTAAGTACAAAGGAAAAGCAATAGGTTTATATTGTAGTTGTTTTACATGTGTGTACTTTGCTGGACTGGTTCAAATTGGCTATTTTTGAATCAGACTGTTTTTCCTAATTCCTTATAAGCATAAGCCCTGTATTGATTCTTGAATGCAGAGTTGATATTCTATGTATTTCTCTCTTTTTATATAAAGTTTTCTTTTTAAAACCTGGTGAGGTTTTTGGTTTCTCTGGTTAGAGTTACGTCCGAAGGGAGGGAGAAATCTCTTTGTCTTAGCTTGACCAGGTTTGAATGCATAGCCTCAGGGCGAGGTAAATTGCCCTCGATGGTTTGCAGTCAAGGAGTTTAGTACAGCATCGCTCAGGCTAACCCAGGGAGGGGGGAAGCTGGGGATGAGATAGGGAGACCCAGGGGTTCTGGTCTTGGGGGTCCCCCAGGGATAGGGTTGGGGCAACCCGGGGCGATCAGAAGCCCTGAACCCTGATTGGTGGCAGCGAGATCAGATCCAAGCTGGTAATTTAAGCTTAGAGGTTTCATGTTAGCTTCTCAGTTTATGAACGCTAAGGTTCAAATCTGAGTAGGAGGCTATTACAGTGCCAAACACTATATTTTGGCTGGTGGCAGCGTACTAAATTAAGCTAGTAATTAAGCTTAAAAACCCCAGTCATTACCTTTTTTAATATTAAAAAATCCCTACATGTCTTTCCTTAGGTCCCCCCTGCCCTCTTAGATAAAGAATATTTAAAGGATAAGAAGAGTATGATGATTAACAATGTCATCCAGTTACAGGTAAGAGTAGGGGCCTGTCTGTCTACTCCCAAGTTCCTGTAGGTAGCACTGCTACGCAGGTCTGAATGTCTGTTACATCAGCAAGACTATCCATGCTTTTAAGTGATAACAATTAATTTTGGAAGATGGGGGTGGGGAGGGGAAACTACTGCAGAGCTTCTTTTGGCTGGACTCTGCAGATAGCAGCAGTGAAGTGATATGTAAAGCTGCTGTTCCTTCACTTTGCCAGCAGATGGGAAACTTTCCCTCTCTGGTGTCACATGCAAATTCAGAAAATCCTGCTATACTCTAGCTGTCTTGTTCCTTCCTTCAGGCCTTTGAGAGGGCATAAGACTATTGGGATCTCTTAAAATTTGATTAGCATGAAAAGAATTCCTGTGGGAGATTGGGGCCCAGACAATTCTCTATTAATCTCTCGCAATTTCCTGGCCATTTGAAATATGAAGGAGGGGAAACCATGTGCGTAGGGAATACCAGAGGATGGACAGAGGGCACTGAGAAACTGGGAGATTTACTTAAGAACCCAATACCAGCTGTGAAAAGCCTGAGGAACAGGTACAGTTGAAGGGTGTGAACATGTTATCTTCTTGGGCGCTTCTGAGTAGTTCCCAGTGATGTAGTGTAGTGACATGGAATGGAGTTGTCAAAAAAGATTGTGTGGGTGGTAATAAATATGCTAGAGACTGACATAAATGAATGTCGCTTTCAGACGTGATTAACTTTTCACCATTCAAGCTTGGACATTGCAATTCAAGAAGTGCGATGAATGAAGTTTGCAGCCAGTAGCAAGTTTCACCTTTTGTTTTTCACACCATAGCACTAGCGTGTTGGAGTTTCCATCGGTGAAGTGGAATGGTTTTCAACCCAAAAATTGAAATGGAGTTTTTCATATGAATTTAAAAAATGGAAAGGAAGAAAACATATAAATATTTCTGTTTAAGTTATTTCTTTTACTTCTCCCTGCCGCATCACCTCAAGCGCATTCTTTAATTGTAATCTGGAGTTTGTCCCTAAACTATTTGGAAGTGTCACTTTAAAGAATCAGTTTATTGTACATAAATATACGTATATGGGACCCAGTATTAATATAGGCTCTGCACCTCATCTCTGACTCCAGTGGGAGTACTGTGTGTACATTTCCTGGCAAGTGGAAGCTTATGAATATTTATGAGAGAGAGAAATTTAAAAATCTGAATCTTAACAACAAAAGTAATAAAGCAGTGGAAGTAAAGACACATGGTCTTTCAGCATATTTGCATCATCAATTAGCCTGCCTTCTGGAAAAAGTTAGACGCAGTCTCAGCTGGGTGAAGTATTTACTAGAATTTGATGAAATACTATATATTTAAATTTCAGTGAAAATAGCAGGAAATTATAGTGGACTATTTTTCCTTTGTGTCAGCCAGATTAATTTGAATGTGTAATAAAAGATTAGTTCCTCCCCTTTTCCTATTTGCAAATAATCTGTAAATAAATTCAGATTTTGCTGATGTATTTGTTGAAAATGATTTGACAAATGGTTTATGGGAACACATTCCACTCTGATTACTTAAGACTTCCTCACCATATCTTTCCCTCTGAGTATTTGCTATTCATAATTTGCTACTTGTTCTGTATGATGTTTCACCTGAGTCAATGCTATTGTGCTTGTTCCCGGGCTAGTTGACTTCAAATTCAAAACTGGTTTCAAGAATTTTTCTGGAGAGATTTCTCTTTAAAATGTGTATTTACAGAATACCTGTTATATTTTTTACGCAAATGTTCTTTTCTAACAAAAACTAACACGTACAAATATTTCTGAAAACGTTTACAGAAGGCCAAACATTTTTTATAAATGTTTAATAAGTCCCAAATGTTTAAGCTGTAGCTGAAATATGTTGTTGGGAGCGCTACTGTTGATGGATAGCTCTTCAGAAATACTACTATCCACCTACACTAAACTTGGTATATAGGTGGATCCTCACTAGAACTGATGCAACCAGCAGCTTTATTACCAATATCTGAAATGTTGAATTTAAGGTAATTTTTAGTCATTATTCATGTTGTATAACTAATAGTTTAATGGATTCTGTACACAAAACTGGTTGTTGGTGTCCAGAAGTGCACAAGCTTGATTTGGAGGCTGTGGAGGGGTGGCACCAGTTGGTCAGAAAACAGTGTGACTTCCCTGATTCATATAGTTTGATTTGTTTGTGTTTGTGTTGAGGGGATGAGGAGAGGGTCTATCTGTAAGACATGAGTTCTAGCTGATATTAAGAAGTTGTTGATATGAAATTTCCTTATCATGAGAAAACTCTTTCTATGTGGATCCATCATGTTGGACAGGACCTACAGCAGGTACTCGCTAGGCTAAGGACAATGAATGTGGAGTATTTACTTTAAAACTATGTTCCAATGACAGCATACTTATGCTAAGTAGGGAACCAGTTTGGCCAAGTTGGTGTTAAGGAGTATGGGGGTTAGGAGTGGAAAGTTGCTGAAGGCTGACAAAGAGACAGATGACAAAAACAAAAGGTTCCAAAAGACATCACTGGGGCAAGACCCACGGGACATGTGGGCAAGAGGAAGGAAGGGGATGAACTGGCCAAGGCCAGGTTATCTAAGCTGGGAGAGAAGGCTCTGTTTTTGTGCATGTAAGTGATGCATTGCAACAGAAGGATGTTGGGTGACCCCAAGTGACTCTGATCCAGGCCCACAGAATGGCCTGGTGTGTTGAGGAAACTGAAGTAGGGAATTGCATGTAGGGTTTACACTTTTTGTTCCAATCTGTGTATTTTCCCTGTGGTGAAGTAAATAGCAATAGAGTGTTAGAATCCCGTACAGAGTGTCTGGGAGTTATAATCTACACTTACCGTATGGTCCCTTGAAGAGGTAAACCAGAAGGCTCTAACCTATGAGTGTACTTCTGGGAGAGAATGTGTTATAATGACTTCCCAGTTGACTTGTGGGGCGAGCCCCGACTTGTAAAGCTGACAGACCCCAGTTGTCAGGGGGCAGGATTGACCCTGGGACATTTGAAGCTTAGGGTATGAGCTTCTACTGCATGAGCTGAAAGCCGCACGCACCTGAAGCTAAAGCTGTAGGAGACTCATCAATCTCTACATGGTCCAGAGGGGGCAGATCACCACACCAACCAGGCACGGGTTGCATACTTTCCATAGCTGTTGATCCCTGTCATCAGCAGGCAGAATTGAACATGGGACCTCTGGAGCTAAATGCATGAGCCTCTGCTTCATGAGCTAAAAGTTACATGCCTCTTACTCAAGGCCGTAGCAGACTCATCAGTCTCTAGTGGGGTTTGGTGCCACTAGAGAGGAACAGAGCACCACACACCAAGCAGTCATGGGTTACAACAGCACATAGGCATTGAAATCATATAGTGTTTAAGGAGAATTAATTACAAAGGTCACAGAACATGCCTCAGAAGCTTCCTACAGAGATGGAACTCTGTGTGGCCTATTCCTACTCTCATTATTCACATGTAATTTTGTTTGTGGTGTACACCCAAGAATGAACTTAGCCTGGGCGCACACAGAAGTAATGTGATCAGGCAGTGGGCCACAAACCTGATAAGAGTGCATGTGAGCACAGACTTAATATTAGGGGCAGTGCCAGTGTGGGTAGGTGCTGGATACATACAAACCTGAGTTGATTTTGGTGGGGCGAGAGGATATGTGAATGCACGTTAACCTGATTGATGGGGTATGGGCAGGCTAATTACAAACTAACAATTGGTGTGTGTTAAGGGGTGCATGCAATCTTGCTTACTGGGGGAAAGGACACCAATCTAGCCTCTTCCAACACAACCATCTACTACACCAAACATCCACATTGAGAGGTTTTTTGGGGGAGAAGTAACCTGGTAAAAAGTAGAATAGGAAAAGGCGGTGGAGTTCAGGTGTGGTGTGCGCTCTGTTTGAATGGAAAGGCTAATTATCATTCTGTAATGATTATTTTTAATACGGAATGACTGCAAACTGGGACTCATCAATGTGTTTAAGCACAACCCAACTGGAAGCACTAACATCAGTGAGATGGCTCACATACGTTAAGTTAGTCACATGTAGGGTGACCAGATATCCTGATTTTTATAGGGACAGTCCTGATTTTTAGGTCTTTTTCTCACATAGGCACCTATTATCCCCCGCTCCTGTCCCCATTTTTGGCACTATCTGGTCAGCCTAGTCACATGCATAAGTACTCTCTGGAATTGGGGTTTTAATGCTGAACAATTACAGGGTTTTTTTAATTCTCCTTTTCTTTCTTTTTGATTCAATAGGTATTTAATTGAAATCATTACTACTATAGATTGCCATTTTATATAAACTAATTATTTATTTATAAGTAACTAATATCAATGATAAATACATAAATAGGAACAATAAATAAATAACAGACTAACATAAATAACCTGTTATAAATGTCATAAAATGATCTGAAAATATTTTCACAGTGCACAGATAGAATAAATAGTAACAGCTTTTAAAATTCCTCTGCATCTCATTTTAAATCATGTATAAAATATTACTTGATTTCAGTTAGCACTTCTAAAAATGTTGGTATTTAAATTTCTAAACTTCTTTGTGAGTTAGTCGTATATTTGAAAACTCCATAATTCCACATGGATTTTCCTGCTAGCACTGAGGCTGAACTGCTTGTCTTTTATGAAATAATTGGTATCTCTTCACTTTCATCCTGGGAAACTGTAGGTCCTTACCTCCTGGTCAGAGAGTCCCACTTTCCATCATTGCAACCAAACATATCTCCAGATGCCCAACTTGCTGATGAGTGTATGTTGGGATAGCTGAATGGAACTCTCACCTCAAGTAGTTTTGGAGAGATTTTTGCAAAAGCAGCAGGAAATATGTTGGAAGATTTCCTGGATTGCCACTTTGCCATTCCCCTTCAGGGACACTTGAGGCTTGACATTAGAGGAAAACTATGCACATCTTTTTTGTTTGAAAGTTATTCCAGTTCACATTTGTTATGCTGTTATTATGTGGTTTAAACTGCATGTTACACTTCGGAGATGAGATTTGATCAGAGAAGAGTTGAACCACAGAAATGTATAGCAAAGCCACAATGTCAATAATGTTTAAGGTCTGACCCTGTCTTAATTTTCTTATAACTTTTTTGCATCGATATCCTTCATTTTGCAATTTAAACTTTGAGCAAATCAACAGAGTATTATCATGTAAATTGTAATATGGGCAGTTGGAATTTCATTATGGAGTGAGTGTATTCCATAACAGAAGGTCAAGTATTATGGAGTCTTAGAAGTCACTGTGGGAAGAATCAGTAGAGAGGAGGGAATCCACTGCACGGTAGAATTTCATGCAACTGCTTTAACCTCTGTAGTCGCTGCATCTTTAGCTGGAATGAAATGAAATTTGGTTGAAACACAAAGGGAAAACTAAATTTTCCATTGCATTAATGTCAGTACATTAAATGAAAATATCTTTCCACGCCTCATCATCTCACAAGTCTTATGCTCAGTTCATATATTTTATACATGTCTCTAGGAAACATCTCAAGCTGTGGTATTTGATAAGGAGAGATTAATAAATAGCAACCATAACCATAATAGAAACACACAACATATGTAGAAGTCAGAGTACCTTGGGGGTGGAGGGGAAGTATTATTATCTGATGATCAAAGTACCAGTGAGGTGGCTAAGGTTCGAAGTATATGTAGTTTATTGCATGGATTGCCAATTATGTAGTGCATAAGAGCACCTGATCTATGGGAGATTATTAAGAATCACAAACCTAAATAAAAGTAGAAACACAGAAAAAGAAATCCATGTAATTGCAAATCCATTTCCAGGAGAGGATGGGAAGACCCTGAAGCTACTGCCATGGAAATGAATCGCTATTTGGCCACTGATCGTGTAGAAAAGGATCAGGCCCTATATAAGCAGAGTTATAAAATCTCCGCCATCTCTGTTCAGCTATATCATTGACACTAATCTTAATTCATTTACTCCAAGGAAAAGATCTGTACTGTACCTTAGTTACTAAGCCTTCTAGTGAGTTTGTCAATAAGTACAGAACATCTGGGTATTTCCACACGAACAATCTCCCAGGCACACAGGCTGTATTGGTTTTCTTTCAGGAAAGCATCTATCCCCTGAAAGTATTTTTTCACTCTCCTAGTGGTGTGCTGGAGGTCCTCACTTTCCGGGTTGGTTAATTCCTTCTCCATCTGTGTTCTCAAACATGCCTCCAGCCGCTGAATTTGCTGGTAAAGTCCGCTTTGGAACCTGACTATGGATATCTCATCCCAGGCACTTTGGGTGAGGTTTTTGCTCAAGATGTTGAAGATCTCTTGGAGGATCTCTTGAATTGCCACCTGGGCATTCTCTTTCTGGGTCACCTAAAGTTTAACAACATTCTGGGTGGGCTTGAAAGCTGCCCTTTCATGTATGCATTGTGAGGGGAAATTTCCTCTCATTTTCTGCAGAAGCTCCAAGCTCTCTTTGTTCGCTGTGTTCTGCTGGAAATGAAGCATGGTACAGAACCGAGATGAGATTTCAGTAGCGAAGAGCAGTACAAGGCAAACATGCAGCAAACACCTGGTGGTCATGATGTCTATACAGTCCTTTTCTTTGTGTGGAACCTTGAGCCTGGAGTTTGTTGAGGGTCCTGCGTAGACTGTTGTGTCTTTCCTGTATGTCTCTGAATTTAAGTATTTGGTTGGAGAATGTCTCTTTGATCATTTTCTTTTTACAAGATTTTCCTTCTTGGAGGTTTCAGAGTTTTTCTTTCTGTTTTTCTTGCTATTTTCTAGTTTTTTTACCAGGTTTCCTCCTTATTTTTCTGTGTGAAAGTGACCACCCATGACAATACACAACCCTGTTAACTCATGTTGGATCCACATACATACAGGCTTTTTATCATACATTAATTTTTATAATTTGAGAAGATCATCCACAATTCGAAAGTGGTATGGAAAAGACCTTCAATTCATCAGCCAGTGCACTTCCCATTCATAACCTCCTTCATCTGAGAGATCAGGAATATTTAAATTTTTCTAGGCATGGAAGAAGTAAATGTGGGAGGCAAGGGTTAGGATTCCCAAAAATATTGGCAAATCTCCCCAACTTCAACCATTTCCTCCTGTTTAGAAGGCACATTTAAAATCTAGACAGCACAAACCATCAGTATCTTCCTTCTGTGAAACCACAGGAGATAGACTGCTCTGAGGAAATCGAACCTTAACTCATTGTTATTTCCAGTTCTTAATATACATACTGGAGCTGAGTAATAGATCCAGCTGAAAGGTGTGACTATCATGTCATGTTGATCACTCCAAGTAGCTGACAATAGTGAAAAATTGAGAATAATTCATAAAACAGAATGAGCAATTACTATAGAAACACATGCTAGAGAGGTACCCGTACGGATGATTGTGATTTACAAAGTGGTCAGAAGGAGGTTATGCAGAGAAGTGACATTATGTATTTTTTTTTACCAATTGTGTCCCTGGGATGAAAGAATTCAAATAATTTTAAAAAATGAAATTCAATATTCACCATTTTTGCTGGTTCCTTGTCTTTTAACATTTGCCTTCTCCTCTGCTTGGGCAGGGAAATTCTTTAGTTTGTTTAATTCTCTTCACTTCCTCTGGTCATAGTTCATTTTCTGGTTCTCAAGCTCTAGCACAGACTGTTGTGCTGGAGTTTTCATCATGGCAAGGAAATGTCTTTTAATTCAACAAGAAACCTGTTTTCACTGAAATGAAAAATCACTTGAAACCATGAAAATATTTTTGTGCATATTAATTTGATTAGTCTCCCAAGTCTTCCTGCACTTTTAAAAGAAATTTGAGATTTTAGCTTCAAACTTTTGAAAGACACTCCTCAACGCAGAGAAAGCAGACTTACCAGAGCCCCCAGATTGTCATGGGCTGTGCTCCCCATTCTCTCATGACTTTCCAGGGGTGTTGGGCATCTGTATTCCACACCAGAGTGAAATCCCAAGGAAAGATGTTGCGAGGTACTGAAAGCAAATGAACAAAACTGCAAATCCAGGATATGAATGAGACCATTCTTTTGGTCTTATTACTTGAAGCTTCACACCCCCAACACCCATTGTTCCAGCCTGGAGCAGCCCTGGCAGGGTGACTGTAATAGAACCACGCTGATAAGGACCGGAAGGCAGGTCTGACAAAGTCCTAGAAGTGATGGAATCACTCATGTGCTCTGTGTGGAAAGATTTTGTGTTCTGTGCAGAAGCTATTGGGTCATTTATTTTTATGATGAAAGCAGGGCAAACTATTTCCTCCTGCCTGCTAGTAAGATGATAAGGGTGATCTTAAGTGGGGATGTATTAGTGGTGTTTTCCTCCCTTTTTATCTACCTGTGATGGTCTTTCCCACAGGAAGACCTAAAGTCATAGATGATGGATAACATCAAATGGCTCTTAAATAGATTAAAAGATTCTTCCATGTAGCACAGCTTAAAAACAATGTGATGGAATGATTGTCAGGAGGTTCTCCTCTGCGGTATAGGGGTAATGAAGAGGTTAGACTTTGAAGAAGAGTTCGTATGGCCACCAGATGGAATATGACCAGGTCAAGGCCCCTCTCCAGCCACTCCCCATAAATGAGGTTCCATTTCAGCATGTTGCTGTGCATATTCTAGGTTCTTTCCCTAAGAAGATACCCAGAGGAAAGCTGTACACACTGACATGCTTGGCCATAAGGCCAGGGCAAGCGCTACCTCTGGCCGCAAATTTCCTAAAGATGTGTTCAGCTATTGAGGATCTAATCCTCCCAGGCGAAATGTAACATTTTCATGGACTCCCATTGTGCCAGTGCTGATTCTGGTTGCAAAGTAAAGATGTGTTCAGCTATTGAGGATTTAATCCTTCCAGAAGAAATGTAACATTTTCATGGTGTGACATTCTGTACCTCCATCACTCAGGCAGTGCAACTCCCCCTCCCACTCTTAGAGCCCTAACTAAGTCCCACATGTATATATTTGTTATAACATTGCATTGGCCAGGAAGCATCACTTTATATTGCACATGCTACATTGTACATGTACATTTATACATAAAATCATATTTCCTTTTGTAAACATGTAACCACCTTATGTAAAATTGAGCAAAATGCTTAAAACAGTTCAAGCACATTATGTGAGGAAAAAATACACACTGAAAATGTGTTACGGTTACTGAAGTATTTCCCAGGACTATCTCCTTCAGTTCTGCATCTCAGGATATAAAATAATCTAGACTGGCAATGAACTGTACAAAGGGAGACTGTCTCTACAATGTGAATAGGTGAAGTGGTCTAAGACATACTTTTCTTGGGTAAGACCTCATAAAATCAGATTACATATCCTTCAATTTTACTCGGTTTTGCCGTGTAAAAGAATGAAAGCTGGCACCTCCTAGAGTAGAAAACCTCCCAAACATTTGAGAAACTAATCAACCACTATATTAAGTCACAGGTGCTGCCCCAACCTCTGTTTATATACAAAACCAGAATATAAACAGAATAGTTGTACTGTGCTGAAAGCAGGGTGTGTTCTGGAAAGTCTCTATGCCCCTTCGATTCTGTCATGCCTTTCTTTGCAACCCAGAATGGAGGCCTGCGGGTGTAGCCACTAGACAGGTCTGTGCTGCAGTAAGTGACAACCAATGTATGAGGTGTATCAGAACCCCATTTGTCTCTACCACTAGAGCACCAGTGCAGCTATTCCATGCCAACCCATCAGACTGAGGGGCAAAATATTCCACCCAAAGCCAGATTTTTGAGCTTTGATGAGAGGTGGCATCATTTGGCCCCATGTGTTCTGTATTTCTTGCCTCATTTTCTTGCTAAGGATATTTGCATACCATAATCTTCCCTTTTCTGTGACCTCATAACTTCCATAGCAAGTTGTTTCTAATGTCATAAGCAGTGGTGATATGTGGTAGATAAGCAGCAGTAGATGAACTTCAGATGTATAATGTATAGCATGTCCTCAAGCTTAAGGGAAAAAAAGCCTGAGTATTGATTTGTTCTCAATCCTTATTTACAACCTTGTACCAAATTTTTCAAATTTATTTGAACACATTGGATTAGAATGAACAATCCTTGAGCCTTAGATAATTAGAGTACTTTAATGACTAACAGCAATGGAAACTAAGTGCTCCACCTAACAAAAAGCAATAACAGGGCCAGAATAAGGTGTAGTGATCCTTTCCCCAAGTACAGGGTATCTATCTAGTGCTCAAGATAATGTTAAACGGTGCAGTCCAGGTACCCCACACTACTACATTGACCAAGGAAATGTGGTTCACCAACAAGGGGACAAAGCTATGCACCAGCTAGTGCATTCCAAGTTGCTAATACATAGTCACCATCTTCTGCACAAAAGTACAATTTTTGTGCATGGCCATGAACAAAATGGTGCTTGTTTGACTAATGGCAAAATTGTCAATTCCATATCCATGCCATCTTATTTTATCTTTTTGTCTGATCGCTTTTCCTTGCCAAACTCCAAAGCAAAGATCAAGCAGAGTGCACACTAGCTATTCCGAAGCACCATGGTAAAACAGTTTGATGTCAAAATTGCAAAACCCATATGGAGTGAGGCTAACCCAGATATGATCCCATAATTTATTGCATTCGATACCGTACCACACAGAATCGAAAATGGTGGTATATTACACTATAATACAAACAAGTAGCATGATGGTTTTCCTACATTTCCCAAACTTGGATGACCTGCTGAGGGGGAAAATTGCTCTAATGAAAACACTAGAGGTTAGCACATAAAGTGCAGACACTTTACTTTGACAGAACGGGGAGAAAAATATTGGCCCAGCCAAAGCATAGAAGCAACTTGATGTAACCTCTCTTCAAGCAGGTCATTTTAACTCTTCACTTTTACATACTATCTTCAGAGGCTTTATGTAAACTATGTAATTATCTTCTATATTTCCCTTACTCCTACTTTTCATCTAACAATTATGGCATCACAACAAAGTTCATGGAATATTTCCCACATCATTTTTCCTCCTTTTCCTCTCTCTTGGTCTGTGTCAAGCTTGCCTGTACCTTTCCTTGTATAGACAGCTTCATCTCCCTGTTAGACCAAAACTGTGCTAGATAACCAGTAAGGGCCATCAAATAAACCCTTTTAATCCTAATTTCCCTTGAGAGACTTTCCAACCTTGGGAAGCTTTTTGGCTAAAAGACAAGCTCATCTTGGCCTATATTTGTCTGAACTTCTGACAATGTGGCAACCCTTCAGCACAACTCCTTTCACAAAAGAACAATTTCATATCTAGTGGGGTGATTGTTTTCAATTACTTGACTGTGTATTCATGCTGGTGATGGTCAAATGCATAGATAATTGAAACATGTATGCAACTGACATTTGCAAAATAATAAAATGTTAAACTATCTTCTATGTTGAAATTTCATGACTTTCAAAAACATATACTAACTATGCAAGTCAGAATGCATTAGTTCTTCCCAGGTATAAATCTGTGTGGTATAAATCTGCTCCTTGAACGTGTCAAATACTGCTTTGTATAATGTATGAGAAAGTGTAAGAGCACTATGACATGACACACAGGATCACAACACAGATTGACATACAAGCAGACGGACATAAATAGACAAGACAGAGGTGCTATAGCTGTTACCTAAACACAAAATCTTAGACAAGGTGAAAAACCTCCACAAGCTATGACAAAGGTGATTCCAAGTCAAAGAATGGTGTTTTTCATGCTCATACTCAACATACTCTTCAGTCTAGATTTGTTTTCCTTCGGGTCAAGGAAAAACATCAAAGATAGGGCTTAACCCTGAGAGGCACTAATCACTTCCTGCAAGGTCCTGAGCACCCTGAACTCCCACTGAACTGGTGGGTGCTCAGCACATCTCAGAATTGGGCCCAAAGACTGAACAAAGAGAAATTTTTCATGGCAGAGGGAACAGTGACTGTAACATGCTGCATCTTAAGGACAAGATGGCAGCTGTATTAGGCAGGGAGAAAATCTACTTTTAAAAGTGTAGTATTTATAAAACAGCCTGTAATTTACATTGCTATGTGTAGAAAGAATAGTTAGAAATAATAGGCAAGATTCTGCCATTCCCACTCACACTGAGTAATACCTCACTCTACTAACACTAATTTCAATGGGGGTTGCTTGTAGGGTATTTTACTAGTCAACATAAGGGTGGCAGAATCTGGCCCAACATGAGAACAATGGGCCAGATCCTCAGCTCATGGAATGCAGCATGGCACCATTGGCTGGCCCGATATCATTAGAAGAATCCAGATAACCCAGAGAAGAAGTCAGTTACAGTGATTGGTATAAGAGGGTCAGAGCCAGAGCCTGACAATAAAATACACACACACACACACATATACATATATGGAGGGAGAGAGAGACAGAGAGAGATCAACACTCAGAGATCATCCCGAGTTGGGAGGTGATAATAGAGAGCCCCTGACTAAACCAGCCCTGATTACAGAATGGGCCCCACCTGAGAGAAATTAAGTGATTTCAGGTTTAACTACTGAGTGGGCCCAGCTGAGGAAGGGCTGGAGGAGAGAGAAGGTAGAGAGTCAGAAGGTGCCTGCAGGATGTTGAGTGAGCACTTGGGATAATCAGAGAACAGATTTGGAGACTCAGAAGGGAAGGAAAGAGGTGAGGAAGGAAGGAAATAGCGCAGGGAGAACTGCAATACGGGTAGAGGATTTGATGTAGCTGTGCAGTACAGGGCCCTGGGCTGTAACCCAGAATTGAGGTTGCGACTGGATTTATCTATCAGCCCCAAGGAAGTGGTGAACAAGGGTAGCTGAGCCCAGCAAGGGGGCTACAGGCTGAATGTGACCTTGTTGAAGAAGAGCTGTGGAGAGGGTGAAAGCTTTTTATTTCTGTTAGATAGTTTTGGTCTTTAGTTTGGGTAGCTGACCCTGGAAGGAGTGGGCTAAAGACTGTGCCCTGGCTGGAGGGATGAGTTATCTGAAAGAAACCACTACAGCCCCAGAGTGACTGTTGACAAGGGCTGCTACCCCACAAGGAGACTGTGATACCATGCCTGTCCATGAGGAAGTGCATAGGGGTTAGTAAACCCTGTTACCATGCTTTTTATTACATTACTCTAACTGCAGTGTGTCTGAAACAACTATATTTTTGTAGTTTTCCTTTTCTACTCTCTCTTTTTCTACATCTCCTGGCAAGCGCTGTATCTCAGCCCTAGTCTACAGCCAGCTCCTCCTTCCTCGGAAAAGAAGAGCTGAATCTGATACAGAACTTGAATTGAAGGAGAGTTTCCAGTTCTGACTTGGACTGGGATCACAGTTCTAGCAGCTAAAATAATTAGTTCAACAGATATATAAGCAGAAGCCAAAATGGTAAATACTTTAAATTAAATATTTGCCATTTGAACTCTGATCTTGAGAGATGCTATATCTTTGTCAGTCTGAACAGCTTTGTTGTCTCTTGCCCTTCTTTTATGAAAGAAATTACATACACAATTCATTCATATAGGAAGAGAATGGCGCAAGACTGCCCTCTAGTGACATTTCTCAGTAATCTTTCAGAGGTTGTTTTACTCTTTACCGTGGATCAAGATAGTCCAAATCTGCCAGACCTGGATTCTTTTTGGATTAAGACGTTTTGAAAGTCTTTCTATAAAGTAAAGAGAGACTTGGGAACGTGGTTGAATAAAAAATGTATAGAGTTACACTTCATTCTTTGAAATTGCCCTGGGATCAAAGATTTTGTTGTCTTAGTTTCCAGGTAAACAAGCCAGCCAGCCATAAACTGAAAGAAGTCAATAATACTTATGAGTCTTTGCCATGGTATCAAGTATCAGAGGGGTAGCTGTGTTAGTCTGGATTTGTAAAAGCAGCAAAGAATCCTGTGGCATCTTAGAGACATGCATCTGACGAAGTGAGTATTCACCCACGAAAGCTCATGCTCCAAAACGTCTGATAGTCTCTAAGGTGCCACAGGATTCTTTGCTGCTTTTGCCATGGTAAGAATTCCTGATGGTGGTGGTTTTGGTTTTTTTGTTGTTGTTTCTTTGTTGTCTTTTGGGAGGGGAAGGGATTTAGAACCACTTTTCTTCTGGGTTCCCCTGGAAACCTGTTACACCTGTATAATATTTGTTCATCAACTTTTTATTGCTACAGAGCCAACAGTGTCACTTTTTAGGGTAAGTATATTTCTGCCTACGAGTCATAAAGCTTAGCTGATAGATACATCTCATCTTCTAAACTATATGTTCCACAGTCATTAACTGTCATTGATTTACTTCTGGAAGCTCCCATCAGTTTGTTTCCTTAAAAACAGTGTTTTTAGTTTTGGGTTTCAACTGATAAAATGATCCCCAATATATTTTAACTGCCTAGAAGCTTTTAAAAACTAGAACAGAAATGAATCAAATTTGGATATTTTGAAGGTTTTATTTATTGATTGATTGTATTTAAGCTTTCCTGCTGGAGCAGGTCTCCTAGTCTGTTACTGGGATGTTAAATAATACATCTGTGAATAGAAAGATCTCTAATGTTGTTTTACTCTGTTTAAAACAATGGCTTAGATTCTTTCCTGCTATGTGGCAAAATTGTGATCCTCTGCTGGCAAAAAGCTGCTTTCAAGCTGGCATAGGCAGCTGGTAGATGATTCTCTCTCTATGCTAAGGAATTCTAAATGGTGTAGAGCCTTCTTCTCCTAGCCCTTGGGGTAGTGGACAGGGTTGAGGCAAAGGAGGTGTGACTGGGATTTTCTTACACATTGGTCATTCTTAGCTGTCAGATGTGTCCTGGGGGCTGTGGACAGATGGCACAATTTAGAATGGCCCTGAGGTTGCTTTAAACTGAGCTTGAGCACAAAAAGCACACAGACTGAAGGGTCCGGTCCCATTTCTATAATCCAGGTAGGTTCATCACAAGTCTACACTACATTAGTTATGGACTGATCCAACAGCAAAACCTATAATACCTCACATTTTCCATTATAAGGCCCATTCTCAGTTGCTTATTTTTCAAAACTGTAACAACTTGGGCCTGTTTTATGTTTTTGTGTTTTTTTTTTTTTAAGCTTAGCAAAAATGGGTCAGCTGTTTCTGAGAATGGGATGGGGGGAAATGGTTTTTTTTAAACATTGGCAAAACTACAACTTTTTATTTCTGATTTTTAGAGGGGTTCTAGCATCTTCAGACTTTGGAACTGGAACTTGGAAATTTGGCAGGGGAATAGTCTTGGGGCAAGAGAGATGTCTTTTGCTGCCCCCGTGAATATGTAAACAGATTTGAACAAGTGATCAGACACTGAAAATCACCATTTCCACATATTCACTGGAGTTTTGTTAGAGGCTTGCTGCTAAAATCTCTAAACATTCCGTCTCTGTGGAGCATGCTCTCAGGTCCCAAGGAGTTTTATGGTAGGTACAGAGCTAAAATCTTGGATGGGACATAGTCAAAGCAGTATAATTAGCAGCAGAATATTGTATGACTTAGAGGAAGGTGTGCAGGATTGGGAACCTGGAAATCTTCAAATCTGACTTCTGTTAATAATTGTGCCTATTTCAGCCCTCCTATCTTGGGAGACAGGCCAGTATCATTCTCTGCATTTCTGCAGGAGCTGAGAGATTTTACATGGTCATTTCTAATAGGGCTAGGAATAGAACACAAATCTCTAAAACAGCGGACACAAAACTCATCCACAGCTATGCTGCCTTTCAGACACAAGGTGCCAAATCTGTGTGTTTCGGTGTGCTGTCTGTGTTAATTTTTTTCACAGGTCTGGTCAATTTAAACCAGCATGTGAGCTGTTAATTTTCCTAGAGGAAGAGGATATCAAGGGGGAGGGGAGAAGAATGGGGATAAAAAGACTCCATGTAAGTCTCCAGCTTTCTCTGCCCTCCCCCAGTAAATCTTCCCTTGAGTCACTATTCTTTTACCCTTCTGTCCCTTCACTTTCCCACCATTGCACCATTCAGAGTACAGGATAGACAACAAGTTAGGCAGAGTAATACTGAAGAGAAAAGATGTTCTTTTATGTGAAGGCACTGTCTGGGGACCCAGGAAAGCACAGTTCTATTGCTGATTCTGCCACAGGCTTCCTAGGTTATGCTGGTTGAATGTCATAATCATGCAGAGATGTGTGGGTAGGTACTAAAGTGGCATAGGGAACCTAGATTCTGGCATTTAAGTTTTCTTTCTTTTTTTTTTTTTAAGTGCTTCGCTTTGCAACTCTAACATTCCTTTAACAAAGTGTTTTTTTTCAATAAAATAGTAAAACGAGATAAATTTACAAAAAAAGTGACTTTTTCCTATAACGGTGTATGACGTTTCTCATGTGATCTGAAGGAGATAAACAAACTGATTTTTATAAGTATTTAAGTGCCTGAAGATGCAGATAAGTTGCTTAAGGCTGGCACCGGTCCATGCCTCTGCTCCGGGGCGTGGGCGGCCGCCTGCTCCTCCCCCGGCCCGGGCGGCGGTTTCTACGGAGACAGCGGGATACAAGTGGTTGGAGCCGCCGCCCCAGCCCGGCTCGCCGCGGCCCGCAGACTGCGGCTGTTAGCGGCAGCCCCAGACCCGCTCCCGTGGCCCCGCCCGGGCTCTCGCTCCGCGCTCTGCTGGGCTGTGGACCGAGGTGACTCGCCCAGCCCGAGCGGACCCTCCCGCTCCGGCATAAATAACTCTCGGGTGGCCCGGCCCGCTGGAGGGGCCGCGCCGCAGACAGAACCCGAAGCTCCCCCCGGGATTCACAGATCGGCGCCGTGAGCACTGCAGACAAGGTGGGTGGGGAGTCCCGGGCAGGGCTCAATGTGTCACCCACACACCCGAACACCTGGCCAGCAGCCCACTCACTTCTCCCGCTATGTCACTGCTCGTTCCTATGCGGGCAATCAGCCACTTCTCCAGCCACACAGCCACCATCCAGCCATGCAAGTGCCCTGCCCCCAAGTCCAGCTACCCAGACACCTTCTCGCTTCTCCAGCCGTGCAGCCACCCGTCCAGCCATGCAGCTGCCTGGCCACCAGTCCAGCTACCCAGACACCTTCCCGCTTCTCCAGCCATGCAGGTGCCTGGCCACCAGTCTAGCTACCCAGACACCTTTCCATTCCTCCTGCCATGCAGCCACCCATCCAACCATGCAGCTGCCTGGCCACCAGTCTGGCTACCCAGAGACCTTTCCATTCCTCCAGCCATGCAGCCACCTGTCCAACCATGCAAGTGTCCAGCCACCAGTCCAGCTACACAGCTACCCGTCCAGCCATGCAGCTGCCTGGCCACCAGTCTAGCTACCCAGACACCTTTCCATTCCTCCAGTCATGCAGCCATCTGTCCAACCATGCAAGTGTCCAGCTACACAGCTACCCGTCCAGCCATGCAGCTGCCTGGCCACCAGTCCAGCTACCCAGACACCTTTCCACCCCTCCAGCCGTGCAGTTGCCCACCCACCCTGCCACCTATCTGTCTGGCCATGCAATCACCAGCCAGTCCTCCAGTCATGCAGCCACCAGATCAGCTGCATTGCCACCTGTCCATGCATTCTGTCACCTATGGAACTGCCCAGCCTTCAATCAGCCATCCACCTGCCCAGCCACAAAGCTGCCCACCCACCCTTCCAACCGCCTAACCATGCTGCAGCCGGTCCAGCTTTCCAAGTACCTGCCCAGTTATGCAACCACTCACCCAGCCTTCCAATTGCCCATCTTCCCAACCACTCATCCGCTCTCCCAGCCATGAAGCTGCTCAACCACCCAGGCTGCCAACCCTCCATCCATCCCCGTCCACTCACCTAGCTGTATGACCACCCAACCATTTGCCTTACCATTTACCTTCCTGTCATCCATACATCTATTCACTCATCCATACACTCACCCACTAGCTCAGCCACTCACTTTCCCACTCAGACACCCACCCATGCACTCAATCATCTACCCATCCACACACCCATTTGAGGAGCCATCCAGACACCCATACAACTGCTCACTCACCTGGACATCGCCCTGTACACATCTGGCCACTCCCCCAGCCATCCAAGTGCCCAGTCATCCATACACTCACCCATTCTCCTACACCTTCTTACACTCAACCATTTGCTCATTTGCCAAACCATATGTACCACCAGTCCGTACACCCAGTAAATTTCTCATCCCCCTCTTCTTATGATTTTCTGTTCCCCAACCCACTTTCCCATCCATCTCCCAACCCACAAACTCAGCCATATCCTCACTTACACACCACACACTCAGCTGCTTTTTGATCCATCCCTCAACACACCAGTCCACCCATCCATCATTCAACTTTAAATTATGTTATAGTTGTTTATTATATAGCACCACAGGTGGGCATGGAACTTTCCAGCGCTGATGAAGACTGTCCTGTTTGTGAGAGCTTACCCTCTAAAGCACTGGTTCCCAAGTTGTGGTCCATACAGACAGCTGGCTGATCACAGGGTGCTGACTCACTTCCTTGCTTCCACGTGCATGACTGCATTTAAAAAAATTTAATAATACATTTAGACACTTTCCTCACACTATTTTTGTATGTGAGCAGTTGCAGTAATTGCTACAGGAATGTATGCAACAGAAAGGGAAGGTCCATGAGATAATCTCTCCATTAAGGGGTGATCCATACTATAAAAACAACTTTGAGAGCCTTTGCTATAAGGTAAGATAGCACAAGGAGGGCTAGGGGAGAGAGAGAGAGAGGATGAGGATGAAGACAATACAATTATTCAATTGATTGGGAAATGTACTGTATTTTTCTTTAGGATTATGCAGGTTATTTTAAGTGATAGGACTAGGTTTTATAAGCAGGGCTTGAAAAATCCATTTGCCTTTGGCTAATTGGAAAACTTCTGCAGTATATAAACTTTCATTTAAAAAACAAATTCTAGTCCTTATGGCTGAGAAGATAAACAAATGTGAATCAAGTGCAAACTGGTGCAGTACTGCCTCCTGAATCGTCTACTCCTGAGGAAATTCTCTGCCAAAAATTAAAAATTCTGCACCAGAAAATTAAGAATTCTATACACAATAATTTAAAATTCTGCAAAATTCCACATATTTTAGTTGTTAAAATAACACTATATAATCATGCCAGTTTCAATTTTTTTAGTAATTTATTCCAAAATACCTGTCAGCATACTCTAATAATACAGACGCACAAATTCCCCCAGGAGTAGAAGTTAAAGAAACCCCTATGACAACCCAGCTCCTGTTTCTCTTCCCCTTACCCTCCAGAGCCCAGCCATGAGGTGCCCCTCCCCCACAGCCCAGACACTCACATCCCCCTCCCTCCCAGAGCCCATGTATGCAGAGGGAGAAGCAGTCTGATGCTGAGTCTGGGGCTTGTATGGCATTTCCTGCATGCCATCTCCTTCCTTCAGGGTGTGCCAGGAACTGTAGCTTCCAGGAACCCTCCAGCTCCTTCTCCCTCTCCCCCCTAGCAGTGTCTTCTATTTGGGAGTTGGGCTTTGCCAGGTCCAGGTGCCCCTAGTGATGGCAACAGCTCTGCAGTGCCAGTTCGGGGAGGGGGTAGGAAATTCTGTGCAGAACATTAATTCTGTGCAAATTCTGCACTGCACAGTGGAACAGTATTCCCCCTAGGAGTAATCTTCAGATAGACAGCTTATGTTTCCGATATGCTGTTCAAGGTGAAAACTGCAGCACAGCATACACTAACCAGTCTTGTTAGTTTATGTAGCTGCTATTCAGAACCCTCCAGGGAGCTGTTTAATTGACAAAAATCTGTTCCAGTTTACTCTGCTGCTGCTACTTGAGAAAGCTTTGAGCAGTTGTAAAAGGAAGCACTATTCACTGGGGAGAAGGACTCAGACAGAAGCTGAGGGAGGAGTATACCAGGGTAACTTCCTCTTTGAGCAGTCAGCGAGGAGCTAGAATAGAGGTCCATGCAGACTATCTGTCCTGGTATGTGGTGTTACATTTTGCTCAAAGTAGCTTGGTGTCACCACTTCAGTGAAGATACAGCATTGTTTGTTGGTGTGATATAACTTCTCACACCAGTAAAGGGAAGGATAGCTCAGTGGTTTGAGTATTGGCCTGCTAAACCCAGGATTGTGAGTTCAATCCTTGAGAAGGCCATTTAGGGATCTGGGACAAAAATCTGTCTGGGGATTGGTCCTGCTTTGAGTAGGGGGTTGGACTAGATGATCTCCTGAGGTCCCTTTTAACCCTGATATTCTATGATCTCTAAAGTCCTAAAGATATTTATGTTACTATGGTTAACTCCTTTGGGTCATCCCTTCTGGATAGGGGATCTCTAAAAAAGGTGAAGTGGGCTGGATATAGGATAAACTATTAGAAGTGAAGTGAGAGGTTGACCTGAGCCAGAGAAGTAAGTTTGATCTTCATGTTAGAGAGAGCTCTAAAGCAGCAGTATTTGAGAAATACTACTGTAGAAACCCACCTGGGTACATGAAGATTGAGGAAGCCTGGCTTAAAGGTCAGAGACTAATTACTAAAAGGGCCAGGTTACTGAGTATATAGAGATGTACCAAAAGGTGTTAGCAAGCTAATGTGTTGAATTCTCTTCTGACTTTTCTGTTGAAATTGACTTCTTGTATCTAGTAAATATTATTTATCCTTTTATCATTTGGAAACTATTTGGAAATACTATTTGTTTTGTGTTGCTTTCTAGCAAAAGTGGATGAGATCTGGGCTGTCTTCCTGTCTGTACCAGATATCTGTGTGCCTTTGGGCAAGTCACTCTGTTCTTCAATTTCTTCCTCTGTGGCAACTGGGATAATATTTACCCATCTTACTGGTAATGTTTGTAAAGTGTTATGAGGTCCTTTAAGGGAAGGTACTGTAGCAGTGAAAAGTATTATTTTTAATTATTAATCTAGTCTGCGTTAAAGAAAGCAGTATAGAGGAGAGATTAGAGATAGGTGTTGTTAAAATCAACAAAAGAAAACTCAATCCCTAGAAAACTTGGATATTTAACCCTTGTTCTGCAGCCAGAACTGTCATATTGTTGAACCAAAGGAGGGCAGTTATGGTATAATTTTCTTGTTGTGGGATGAGACAAAATGGGGGTAAAATAGGCTATCTGTGAATGGGAACCCTGGGCCAGGCCAGACAAAGCAGGGTAGGCTTCGTCTACTTTATTAAGTTGGATCCAGTGTGATCTTTACTCATGTTGTAAATTACCAATGAACATCTATTTTAGTTTTGCCTAACCATGTTCAAATATCACCCGTCTCTACTGGGAAACAAGAAAAACCCTTTCTCTGCATTGTCTCACCTCTCCTCCTTCAGTTGCCAGTCTTATCATCCCTCAGCCTCCTCCTACTTTTCTGTTTCCCCTCCCCCTGCCAATGTTGTTTACCAAGTTATTTCCCTGCTGAATTGCCCTACTTGACATAGATTGTATCTGCAGCATTGTCACTGAAATGAATTAATATTCTGTGTCTCACACTGTACTATTAAAACACAAGTATAATTTATTTATACCTCTAGGTGGCAATTGCAGACTGTGATCTGTTTTAGAGAATCCTGTGAGAACACATTATTTTCTCAAGGGTTTAATCTGATGGTATCCAGTTTGCTCTGGAACAATGATTACTCCTGGTGGAATTCTGTGCCAAAAAATTAAAAATTCTGCACACAATATTTTAAATTTCTGCATATTTTATTTGTCAAAATAACACAATATAGTCACACCAGTTTCGATTATTTTTGGTCATTTAGTTCAAAATACCTGTCAGCAAGTATGTCTGTAACCATGCAGATGACAAAAAAAGATTCAGGAAAGGTTTTTTGACAAATAGATTCCTTGCTAGGCATATTAATACAGAACTCTGAGTAATAATTCATTTAAACTACAATACAGAATCATATTTCCTGCATGCCTCAGAAGCAGAGCAAAGGCTTGGGGGAATCAGGGGTAAGTGAAGAGTTGAGGGAGAGGGAAGTAAACTGCTGGGCGGCAGCCTGGGTTTGAACTTGGAGGGCTGTTGGATATGCGTGGGAAAAATGTGGTGTGACATTGCACTCCATATGCTTTATGAAAATATGCTTATGAATGTGAATATGATATAACTGGAAAATGCGTTATGCAAAAGGTCTCTTGTATGATATGATTACAAAGCTTATAATCCACTGAGTGTGTTCATCCTGTTTGTATGTAGGTATCATTCTTGTATCTGAAGCTAGAAATATGAAGTATAACTCTGAGGTCCTATTGTAATTATGCAAAATGTGGGCCATTAATGGTGGCTTAGAATCTTGATCGCTCTCATTGACTAGGACAATTAGTTGTGAATGGGTTTATTTATCTGCAAGTCTTCTTGTGTGCCTGTGGGCTATCCTATGAGATCTTACAGTGACATGTGACCATGTCACCTGAGACTTGAATCTATCTTAAATCTGGTACTTTTCCATTTAGAAGGAGGGGTGGGGACCCAGAGAGACACAAGATTCCTGCCTTGTGCCAAAGCTATAAAAGGGGGTGAAGCAAGACAAAGGAAGCTGCCAGTCATGAGAACACCCCTGCTTTCCACCTAAGATGTCTGCTGGAACTAACAAGGACGGTACCAGGGGAAAGGATTGAGCCCGGACTAGGAAGGGAGTCTAGTCTGTGAAAGAAGCTTTTTGGAAACTCTCTCAGGGTGAGATTTTACCTGTAAACGGTTTCTTAATGTATTAGGCTTAGACTTGCATGTTTTTGCTTTATTTTGCTTAGTGACTTACTTTGTTCTGTCTGTTATTACTTAAAATCCTATTTTATACTGAATAAGATCACTTTTGTTTATTAATTAACCCAGAGTAAATGGTTAATACTTGGGGGAGCAAACAGCTGTGCATATCTATCAGTGTTATAGAGAGCAGACAATTTATGACTTTAGCCTGTAGAAGCTTTATACGGAGTAAAATGGATTTATTTGGGGTTTGGATCCCATTGGGAGCAGGATGTTTGGGTTCTAGAGGCAAGTAACCTGCTGAGCTATTTTCACTTAAAGCGTGGAGCTTTGGGGGCATGGGCCAGACCTGGGTCTGTGTTGCAGCAGGCTAGCGTGTCTGGCTCAACAAGGCGGGATTCTGGAAGTCCTAAGCTGGCAGGGAAAACAGGCTCTCAGGTAATTACAGCATGTCAGGTGACAGTCCCAAGAGGGTCTCTGTGTCTGAACCTGTCATATATGAAACAGGTGTTTTGTGGGGAGGGAAGGATTGTTAGGGAGCTTACCCCTAGCCTCTCTCATTCAGGCAGGCACATCTGCCTGCTCCCATGTGTCTCTATGCCCTCACCCAGCCACTCCCCTGTCCCTATGTAGCTCTGCCCTCCGCCCTTGTCCCCGTGTGTCTCTGAACCTCCCTCCCCCCGTGGCCCTGTGCCTCACTCCCATTCAGACCCTGCCCCAGTCTGTCCTCCCCCACTAGCCCATATGAGCCCTGAGATAGTCTGCATTTTTTGCAGTTCTTCAGCAGTTTCTGGAGTTAACCTTATGAACAAACAAAACAACTGACTGCTTTTGGCCTCTGGGTGAAATACTGTCCCCATGAAAGTCAATTGGAGTTTTACCATTCACTTTAGTTGGGCCAGGATTTCACTTCCAGTATTTTGGGGGCTCCACATAGCTTTAGTAACACCCAACCTGATCACCCTCTAGTGAAAGGATGGCTTGTTTTGTTTTGATCTTGGTTAAACATTCACTACTCTTTTTTTTTGTTTTGTGTCATCCAGAAAGTGACTCTATAAAAATGACATTGTGGGTTACATGTTTGTTGTTCAGTTACTTCATATGGAATTTGATCAATTTTTTTTCATCTGTCAAATGCAGAAACCTGGATTTGAAAATCAAATCGGATTCTTTCCTTCTTGAGTATAATTACTGGTATCTCAAACAAAACTGAGGTGTAGTATAGGTATAAATAAGGTGGAATGATTGTCCAGTTCATTACACCTGTACCAGGGATGTAAAATGCTAACTGATTAACGGGTAAGCATAGTCTTAACGGTTAACTGCCTTAACCGTTAACGCCTGGGCTGACTGGCCAGCCAGCTCCTGCGGCCTAGTGCCAGCTGCAGCTGGCCGAGCAGCAGCGCCCAGATGGAGTGGGTCCAGCTGTAGCATCCAGCTGAAGCAGTGCCAGCTAGCCAGAGCAGGCTCAGCCGCCATCCATCCACTCTGGTAAGATGGACCCCAGTGACTTAAACAGTTAACCATTACAATATTTAGTTTAAACAGTTAACTTTTTAAATGGTATTTACATCACTAACCCATACACTTCTTATGGTATCAAAATACTATATATTGTATTTTATCATTTGTGCTATTCTGTTAAATATGAACCTTCTAATTTTCACCAGAAACTAAAACGTACAGCGCCAAAAGTGAAATCCCTGTAAGCTGCATGGAAACTTTTTAAATACACCATAATAGAGGCTCTATTTTAAATGTATGCCTCAAATTAAAAAATACATAGTAAGAGGACCAAAACAGTGTCACCGTGGCTAAACAACAAAGTAAAAGAAGCAATTAGAGGCAAAAAAAAATCCTTTAAAAACTGAAAGTTAAATCCTATTGAGGAAAATAGAAAGAAGCGCAAAATCTGGCAGGTGAAGTGTAAAATATAATTAGGAAGGACAAAAAATTTGAAGAACAGCTAGCCAAAGGCTCAAAAAGTAACAGCAATATTTTTTTGTTTAAGTAAACCAGAAGCAGGAAGCCCACTAAATAACCAGGAGGGCCCCTGGCCGAATGAGATGCTGAAGAGCACTCAAGGAAGATAAGGCCATTGCAGAGAAACTAAACAAATTCTCTGCATCTGTCTCCATGGCTGAGGATGTGAGGGAGATTCCCAATTCTGAGCCATTTTTCTTTAGGTGACAAATCTGAGGAACTGTCCCAGATTGAGGTGTCATAAGAGGAGGTTTTGGAACAAATTGATAAATTTAACAGCAATAAGTCACCAGGACCAGATGGTATTCACTGAAGAGTTCTGAAGGGACTCAAACGTGAAATTGCAGAACTACTAACTATGGTATGTAACCTATCATTGAAATCAGCTTCTGTACCAGATGAATGGAGGATAGCTAATATGATGTTAATTTTTAAAAAGGGCCCCAGAGGCAATCCCGGCTATTACAGCCTGGTAAACCTAACTTCAGTACCAGGCAAATTGGTTGAAATTATAGGAAAGAACAGAATTATCAGACACACAGATGAACGTGATTTGTTGGGGAAGAGTCAAAATGATTTTTGCAAAGGGAAATCATGTCTCACCAATTTACTAGTATTCTTTGAGGGGGTCAACAAACCTGTGGACAAGGATGATCCGGTGCATATAGTGTACTTAGATTTTCAGAAAGCCTTTGACAAGGTCCCTCACCAAAGGCTCCTAAACAAAGTAAGCTGTTATGGGATAGGAGGGAACGTCCTCCCATGGATCAGTAACTGGTTAAAATATAGGAAACAAAGGATAGGTATAAATGGTCAGTTCTTGGAATGAAGAGAGGTAAATAATGGTGACTCCCAGGGTGCTGTACTGGGACCAGTGTTGTTCAACATATTCATAAATAATCAGGGAAAAGAGAGAAACAGTGAGGTGGCAAAATTTGCAGATGATGCAAAACTACTCAAGATAGTTATGTCCAAAGCCGAAGAGTTACAAAGGGAAGTCACAAAACTGGGTAACTGGGCAACAATGGCAGATGAAATTCAATGTTGATAATTGAAAAATAATGCACATAGGAGAACATAATGCCAACTATACATACAAAATGATGGGGGTCTATATTAGCTGTTACCACTCAAGAAAGAGATCTTGGAGGCAATGTGGATGGTTCTCTGAAATCATCCAGTCAATGTGCAGGGGCAGTCAAAAAAGCGAACAGAATGTTTGGCATCATTAGGAAAGGGATAAATAATAAAACAGAAAAATCATATTGCCTCTATATAAATCCATGGTAGGCCCACATCTTGAATACTGCATGCAGATCTGGTCACCTCATCTGAAAATATATATATATTAGAATTGGAAAATGTTCAGAAAAGGGCAACAAAAAGGATTAGGGGTATGGAACAGCTTCCATGTGAGGAGAGATTAATAAGACTGGGACTGTTCAGCTTGGAAAGAGATGACTAAGGGAGGATATGATTGAGGTCTGTAAAATCATGACTGGGGTGGAGAAAGTAAATAAGGAAGTGTTAGTTACTCCTACTCATAACACAAGAACTAGGGGTCTCCAAATGAAATTAATAGGCAGCAGGTTTAAAATAAACAAAACCAAGTATTTCTTCACACAATGCACAGTCAATCTGTCAGAGGATGTTGTGAAGGCCAAAACTGTAACAAAAAACTATAACAGGGTTTGAAGGCCAAAACTATAACAAAAAAGAACTAGATAAGTTCATGGAGGGTAGGTCCATCAATCGCTACTAGCCAGGATGGTTAGAGATGCAAAACCATGCTCTGAAGTGTCCTTAGTTTCTGTTTGCCAGAAGCTGGGAATAGGCAACGGGATGGATTACATGTTCTGTTCATTCTCTCTAGGGCACCTGGCATTGCCCACTGGCAGAAGACAGGATGCTGGGCTAGATGGACCATTGTTTGACCTAGTATGGCCGTTCTTACATACCATTTGTCATCACATATTCCTTTCCCTAAACTCTAGCCAAAAGCTTTGTAATATGATGAGTATTTTGATGTTGTTGCCTGAGAAGATAATTGTGTGCTTAAAGCAGCTGTTTGGCCTTAAAACCAGTAAGTTCATGCAACTTTAAAAAGTCTGAACTGAGGCCCCCTGACTCAGCAGTATACTTAAGTTTGTGCCTAATTTTAAACTCATGAGCCATTCCATTGAAGTTAATGGATCTACTCACATGCTTAAAGTTAGACACATGGCTAAGTACTTCACTGAGCTGGAGCTAGTGCTTCTACAGCTGATTCTGGACCCATGTAAGTTAATGAGAATTTTGCCATTGACATCATTCGATGCAGGATCAAGTCTTTAGCATCAGAATGGAAAAGTAAAATTGAAGCTTGTTTTAATTACTTAATCCAAACAAATATGCATTTTTAAACCTTTTTTGCCTATAGTTAGTTGCTTCAGTCCTGTAATGATGCATTAAATATGTTCATGGAATGCCTCAGTTCATCTGTAAGAATTATATTTGTAGTTCTACTCTTGCTGAAAAATTTCATTTTTGTGTACATGTGTTTTTTGCAGGTG
Organism: Chelonoidis abingdonii; assembly: GCF_003597395.2. Classification (NCBI taxonomy): domain Eukaryota; kingdom Metazoa; phylum Chordata; order Testudines; family Testudinidae; genus Chelonoidis; species Chelonoidis abingdonii. The sequence goes on along the minus strand of NC_133774.1, from coordinate 105,544,080 downwards.
GAGCATTTATCTGAAAAAGCAGCTGAACGGCTCCATGCTGAAATAATTAATGAAATGGACACACCTCGCACCAGTGACCTCAAGCTCTTACGGGCCAAGCGCTTAGCTTACTATGGAAGGTGTGGAAGGACAAAGATTTACTCTTGTGATACTGATAATAAACCAAGTTCATCAGCTTCCAGAGGAACAGTTTTACATTCTGCAGTGAGCACTAAAGAAGAAGAAAATCAGACTTCCACATTAAGTGGCTCTCGGCAACCTAATGATGCAACAAATGGAAGGAAACTTTTAATTCGGAGATCATCTGGAGTAAACTATCAAGGAAAACAACAAGAAACAATTATCACAAATCCAGAAACACATAGCAAATATATGAGCCAGACCTGTGTTTCAGAATTAGATCATAGACTACTTGAGGATCTGACTGTTCCAGAGATACAAAAACTCCAGCATGTTATGAGTTGGGCACAATTGGTCCTTAGTAAATCTCAGCAAGCAGCTCATATGCTGATATGTTCACAGTTATCTCAAGGACTTATTTTTCCTCAAGGCAATGAAAGTGAAATAGCACTAAGTAGGGAGAAGAAAGAAACCAGAAGCTCATCTAGTTCTTTATCACCATCGACAGATGATTTTAACCCCAGTGCACATGCTAATATTTGCAAGAGTTCCAGCTTTTCTTCAATCTCTGAAGTTAACTCAGAGCATACAGAGAGGTGCATTTCTATTGATCCTTTAAGAGATAAAACATTATCCCCTGAATACAAATATTTCTGTAACATTCAGGATAATAATAATAATCAGAGAGAGACAATTAGGATCAAGAGAGAAAGAATGGACCTTGAGATCTCCCCATGTATTTTGGGCCAGCTTGCACTTGCTAATGAAACCTGGAACACCAAAGAAAAATCAAATTTTCAAAATATAGGTGAGAAAGAGATGTGGTCAGAGATGCATAGTGTCCAGCCACAACCTCAAGTTGTGTGTAAAACTGATAGTTATTCAAGTAATACTGCAGAGGCTCCACCCGAAGATCCTCGTAGTTATTTTTGGGCTCCCCTAGTTGATAGTTCAGATGAGGAATGCACAGACAGAATTGTGAAGACAAAGAGATCAGATAGGTCTGGTGCTGAGATCAGGGAGCACAAAAAATCTTCACACAGCATATTTTCACTTAAAGAAAAAAATATAAAATATTTGAGTTCTGGTGTGCTGGGAGGTAGTGTTGCTTCCATGTGGAAGATGCACAGCAATGGAAAATGGTCCGTGGGAGAAAAGCTCGTAATGGAGAACAAAGAAAATTATAAACACAAGGATTTCAGATTAGCCTTAAAAGCTCATGGCTGCAGTGAAGGCAAGCTTATTGCAGATAGCATCAAGGGGGAGGCTGAAAACAGATGTATCCCCTTCTCTAGTGAATCTGAGGTTGAAAATGATGAATTGGAAGATCTGGTGGTAGATTTTACACCTCTGAAGAGAGACACTGATCAGAGAAATGAATCAAGATTCAAGGATATGGAAGACTCAGATTCCTCTGTTGAAGCGAGAAAATGGATTGGAGGAGAGCAAACAGACAGTATCTTCAGTAGCACAAGTTTTAACAATAGTGTGGGTAAAGGAAATAACTACAAGAGAGCTCAAAAAGAAATAGAGCTAAAATGGTCTAAGAAAGATCCAGCCATGCAAAGTAGCAAACTTTTGCTGAATTCATTAGTGAACCCTCCAGAACATATTTTTAAAGTTTGCCCTGACTGTGAAAGTCTCAGTTATCCAGATATTACTTGGTGCAGTGGCTGTGGTTGTGTTTTATTAGGTGTATTAACACAGTCTAGTAAAGACAATATGGAACATAAATCCAAAGTATTCCTAGGAGATGTGACTGACAAGCAGAAGAATGTTTTCAGTCAAGTCATCAAATCTTCACAAGTTTCAGAAAGCAGCTCAGAAGAATTCCCCAGACTAAGAGAAAGAAGTGGTGATTGCCAAATGGTGTGCTGGGATGATAAGCCACTGTTATATTCAGACTGTGATATTAGTGTTTTGGATAAATATTATTTTTATTTAGATCAGTTAAATAAGGCCAGATGTCTTCGTCCCAAAGAGAGAAACCAGCCATTTTATTTCCAAGAATACCTTGGATACTCTAAAGAGGAAAAGATCGCCAAACATCTTGAGGGTAAGGTGGTTGAGCAAGAAGAGACTGAAGAAACTCACAGTGATTGTGGAGCTACTAAACTAAGCTCTGTTAATGACATAAATCCTGATGCCATAGAACAAGAGAACAGGCATTTTGAAGAACAGGACACATCTGAAGGAGAATCTACTTTTATGAAACTTTTGGATGATCTTGAGTTGAATAGTAAAACAGAGCAGAAAAAAAGCAAAGTTTCAATAGGTAAAGAAACTTTTAACATTTATTAAATTGTTCATTTTTTAATTATGTAAAATATATAACCATTGCTAATGATTACTTTAAGGAGAAATGTGCTAATCTTCTGTTGAATATATGCATGATCCAGTTGTTTGTTCTTCTCCGACTGTCATAATTATTTATTTTGGATGTTTATATGTAAATGTAAAATTTTATGACCTTTGATATAAAAATAATAATGGTTCAGCACTGATAAAGTAGCCTCCATCTCTCCAATTCACTGTTAACTGAAATTGATTCATGTGTTTTGAGATGCTTAGTTTTTGCATTTATAAAAAAGCTGTCAAGTAATGACACAACAAAGGTTTGTGAAATTCATTGCTTTTATTAGCCCCCTTTTATCACTTGCATGTAAATAAACTGCTCTGATTAGGCTGCTCTTGGGACTCAATAAGTAAAGATGATGTACGTTTTTTAGGAAATGTTTCTTGTGAAGTACAGTAGAATGTGGAACTACAGTACTATACTTTGGTGTCAGAATTTACTCATAGTAGAGTAAGATCGCTCCCTGTGATTTTGAAAAAATCATAAATTCATTATGTAAACATTTGGTAACATTTAGTGTTACATATTTTTAGATAGAAAACTCTCAGAAACCAAAAGCATTAGGACAAAACTGACTGGATCTAAGAGGTATTGGGAGAAATCCAGCATTGCATGGTCCTCTTACACATATGGAGAACTGAAGCCAAGGTTTGCTTACTTTTTTTTGAACTTACAGTCTACTAAAAAATATCTGTAATAAATGCTCCAGTTAGGGCTTTAATACTTACATTCTACCCATCAACATCCTTAATCTTATCAAGCCTGCCAATTTTTTTCTAGCTCTGCAGTATGTTGTTCTAAAGTTACAATTTAATTTTTAAACATTCTAATTTTAACTCAAATTAGTCAAATTAAGTTAGTCAGAATTGAGACAGTAGATTGGCAAAGAATTAAAATCAAGGTTTTTCTTCTACAACTGTAACTGCTTCTGAAACAAATCAAGCAGTGGGGATTTTCAAAGCAGCTGAGTGGGAAAGAACAAGTCTACTCCCCACATGATTAATATCCCTTGGAGTCACAATAAGGTCTGTGGAAGGCATTTGTTTATAGCGCTTACCTTTTCCTTCAGGTCAGCATTTAGATGGCAAATGGTTAAAGAAAGGGGTTGGAAAATCCAAAACTGTTATGGGAATATTTTTATTGTCTCTTAAGTAGAATATTATTTATTATGGTCTGATTATCCCTTATGCTAAGCCCCCTTTAAACCAATTTAGCAGTGTAAAGGGGCATAAAATCAGTGTAAATGACATTTACACCTACTTTAAGGTAAGGAGCCTTGGCATAAATGAGAATCAGACCCTATCCTGAGGACACACTACAGAATACTTTTGAATAGAAAAGAATAAGTAGAAGCAGTAGGGAAAAGGGGCACATAAAATTATATCTACATGGAAGAGTCTGAATATAAAATTATATCTACATAGCAACCTTCAGATGGCATCTGGCAGGAGCAGAGAATTGAGTGGGGGGAGAGGACAGGGTTAGCTCTCATAGTCGCACCATCCATATCAAGTGGAATGAGCCTGAGGATCCTCTCTCTGACTGCCCAGCAATTTTAATTCCTAGAAGCCAAGTAGACAGTGGCAGCACAAGGGTCATGGTTTGCTGTGGGAGCTGCTTTGATGCAGCTCACTCCAATGACATTGCTTCCTGGATTTGGAGCCCAATGGGGGCTCAACATTTTGCCCATAATTAAATTGGAGATAATATTTCCCTGCATCGCAGGAGAGGGGAGTATTAATTCATTAGAATTAGCAAAACGCTTTTAAATTGCTGGCTGGAAGGCACTATAGAAATGCAGAACTGTTTCATTATTGTTACTAAGTTAAATTCACCCTGGTGTAAAAGCATTGATTTCAATAGAATAACACTGTGCTGGATTTGCACCAGTGTCTGTTATAGAGCTAATAACAAAGAAATCGGACCAGTAACAAAAAGATGATAAATTTACATATTTCCAATCTGGTCAGTCAAATTATTAGTTGTATTATGTATGTCTAAAAGGTGATACTTGTATTAACTTAGGGACCCAAATTTAGGCGCCCATGTTTGAAAAGGTTGTCCTATCATTTTTGTGGTGAAATTTCCAGTTTTAACAAATTCTGTTTCTTACCCGTTACACCATTAAACTGATTCATTGCTTCCTGCAATGGATAGTACCAATAGTAACTAGATAAATCATAGCTTGGGAAAGTCTCATTAACATCTCATAGTCTCTTTACCTTGGACATTGTTTCACATGGGCAAACCTCTGTGTTCATGTGGGGTAACTGAAAGGATTGGGCCCATTTGTTGAGTCCAGCTTATAGTAATCATCATTTCTCTTAAAAGAAAATAGAAAATAAATTTGCAAGAGAAATAATATAATTAAACTAGAGGTTTTATAAATCTTGTCTGAAGAAAACATTTTCCAAGTACTCACAGCTTATCCGAATTGGTGTGAACGTATTATAAAAAGCATACATCTAAACAGTGGGAAAAGTCAGTGTATGTAGAATTGGGGAGAATTCAGGCCAGACATGAAGTTGCACCAAGTAATTTTCTTCATCCATGTATTCAAGAGGGCCAAAATCTTATGATTTCATGGCAGAGAGCTGAAAATGTTGTTTGTGTTAATATTCAGGTGCTCTGGGTTGGTTTGTGTAGAAAGGCATTTTTTATTTTTGTAAAAATCCAATTGTGCTTTTTCCATAATAAACTTCTTAGCACCAGTAATCAATAAGATAGAGTTGTTTTAATCTGGATTCAGTTACTAATGGCCTCTTTTCTTATTTTCAATTGATTTGTTCTTTGGTGGTAAGAATCTGTGCATGTGCTCTTGCCTACATCCTCTGTCGTGTTTTGCCTTATTTCTGTCCTTGTTAAGGTCCTGACCCTGCTTTCTGTGAAGCCACTGGGCTGGATTCTATGGTCTACTAAAACCACTTTGCACAAAGCAGCCTTAAAGTTGCTGGAAATGGCCAGTGGAGAACTCCCCTTGCACACAGGAACTGTTCACAGCCAGCAAGCTGGCAAAGCTGGCTCCACCACCTCCTGTGCTTGCCACCCCTGTGCCACCCAACTCTAAGGGGGAATTGGAGAGATTCAGGGAGATTGGTGGGATGGAGATGGGGTATGCTAGAGTAGAGTTGTGCTGTGCCCTATTCTCCATTGGCTTAGGGTCCCTGGTGGTCCTTACACCAGTAGTGAAAGGTAAAGGCGCTTCAGTGAAGCTCTAATTTGCGATGGTGATGGATGGTTGAATATCAGGGAGCAGTTACTAATATTCTGCAGTGGCCTCCCTCCACAGCATCTGAACAGAGGTTGCGTGGAGTGGGGTGAAGTATGTACACAATTGTTTCTTTAGACACGGGAGAAGGACTGGACCCTAATTGACTCACTGTTTAAAACAGGGCCAGTATGATGCATTCTTCTTCAAACCCCCCCCCCCACTTTTGTCAGTGAATCTTTATTGGTCAATGGAGTTCTAAAATGTTTCCTCAAAGTAGCTCATTTATGAGCATAACTGAGCACGAAGGAGCTGCTATTGCTGGTGCTGCCCCAAGGTGGTTCATGAACAAGCCATTTTGTGTGAGAGAGTATTTAAGGAGATTTCACCCCAAGCTGTGAATCATAGAAAAGTAGGACTGGAAGGGATCTTAATAGGTCATCTAGTTCAGTTCCCTGCACTGAGGCAGCACTAAGTATTATCTAGACCATCCCTGAAAGGTGTTTGTCTAACATGTTCTTAAAAATCTCCTGTGATGGAGATTCCACAGCCTCTCTAGGCAATTTGTTCCAGTGCTTAAATGCACTTACAGTTAGACATTAGGAAAAACTTTCTTTCTTAAATAGTCCTGCTTCATAATTTGACCTAGTTTCCACTTTCTTTGATTCATTTTTGAGTTTCAAGTTGTTGAAGATCTCCTGGTTAAGCCAGGGCACTCTTGTCCCGTGCTTCCTATCTTTCTTGTGCTTTGGCATAGTTTGCTTTTGTGCCCTTAATAATGCCTCTTTAAAAAACTTCGAACTCTCTTGAACTCTTTTTCCCCTTAGTCTTGCTTCCCATGGGATCTTAGCTACAATTCTCTGATTTTGCTAAAGTCTGTCGTCTTGAAGTCCATTGTCTTTATTCTCTTTTCCCTACTACCATTCCTTAGAATCATGCACTGTGATCATGAAATAAAGTTCATAATTCTTTTCACCCAAAGTGCCTACATATACCTGTAGACATTCAAATTGCTTGAAAGAAAGAATTTTACTAATTTCAGTTTACTCCCTTTTCTGGATCATTAGAGAGTATTTTAAATACGACAGGACCATATACTGGATCCCTCCTGGATCCCACTTGATGCCTGCCTCCATTCAGTAATTTGCTCTTTATCTTTACTCTTTGTTTTTGTTCCTTCAGTCAGTTTTCATTCCATGTGACTTTCCTCTAAACCCAAACAAATTTGAATAAACTCTGTGTATAATCTGCCATGAGAGAGTATATCAAATGCTTTATTAAAATCTGCATATTAATATGTGTATTTACTAATTGACTTCTAAATGAACATTAATGCTTTAAAACAACTCTGTTTATACACTGTGGCTCTCTGTATATTTCCCAGTTAGTTAACAAGGCCATCAGTAATAATTTATACTAACATTGAAGGAAAAATGATTCAATAAGCACTTGTAGTATAATTCCGTATATATGAGGTAATGTGCTCTATAGTAACTTAATGAGGAGAAATTAAATAAAGTCTCCTCTTGAAATAATGTTAATGTTATCAGAGTTCATGTGCACACATGAGAGGTGTGAACATCTGACTCAAGCTCTCTGTCTTCAAATGAGCCAAAAGAATGCTGTGATACTGGAGCTGATCTGATTAATAATTTGTGATAGAAATGTCTGATAATGAAAGGGATGAATTCACACATGACAAGACTCAGATATTCTAATAATACTTTTTAGTGGGAAGAATCTGCATAGAGTTTTTTTAAGAGCCACTAAAAAATTTCTAAACCCAGACAAGTAAAGTGAAAGAATTTTTGTAGAACCTTCCTTGGATATATGTAATAGGTTTTGCAAACTATTTAATTGGTTCATAACATTTATCACATGGCTATCACCATGGTTCCATACGGCTCTGCAGCTTATCAAATATTTATTCTCTCCCCATTTGTTGTACATTATATATGTAAATAAATGTGTCTAGGAAGTTTAATAAAACAGTAGTGGTACGATTTCAGTTATGTGTTTGTCTCCAATTTACCGGGTTCTGTAGTGCCAAAGCTATGGACTACATTTGTCAATCCATAGTATGAAATATCATATTATTAGCCTCTGATGATGGGCAAATGGAAATAAAGAAATATGCTATTCCAATGATTTTTTGTTTGCCTGATCTAGATCACAATGTGTACAAAGACCAGGCTCAGCTGATGTAGGCAAGAAGATGGTCTATATATCTCAAAATATTCAGCCTTCAGGTATGTGAATCAATAACCAGTAAATGTGACCACATCTACAATATGCCAGAGAAAATTAGTAGTTTAAATATCATGAAAATATGTATCAGTGATTTGATGCATGTATAGCATGTAGCTTTTGATAGTGGAGAGGGAGGGGGAGTTTAGGTAGACTCCAGAACCTGAACTTTCTTCTGAAATAGCACATGTAACAGTATTCTAAGGGATCATATCTATTTCTAATTTTTAATATTTTAATTAAAAACACAAATAAAGGGAGAAATGATCTGCTACTATGGGAATTTAAAGAGCCCCACTGCCATCTTTTTTTTCCCCTCTGTCATCTTCTCCTCTTCCTTGTGAGAAAAGTGTTGTGTTAAATGGATAATAGTCACTAGGGCTGAAATTCGGGTACCCACCATGCCTCTCACCAAAGGCCAAGTAAACAGGCTTTGGACAGGGAGGACGAATATGGAGACAGAGATGGAATTTTCTCTTCTAGTGAAGAGGCTGGACTTGTAGCACTTGCTCAGCCAGTCCATGTCCATTAGTATATCCTGTGGTCTAGTAGCAGACATAGCTTGCTACAGCCTTACTGTGCAGGATTTGTGCATGCTGGATCTGCACACTTATTGGGTCCATTGACCACTACCACTTACCCAGCCACCTACAATACTTTACCCCCTGCCCTTCTGTAGGGAGAGCCACCATAGGTCTTGACTCCAGGGTGTGCAGGGGTGGCAGCAGACTTTGTGGATATTTTTGGTAGTTTCAATATTCCATAACCATATCTAGAGCCTCCCTGCTTATTCTTTCTTTTGGACTCACACAGGGCTTTCCATGGCCCTGTGTTAAGCATCGTGAGTTTTACCTGAGAAGAAGAATTTAGAAGGCAAATAAAAATGTTGATAACTTACTGTAATACCTTGCATGTCATCTATGCAATAATTCTCTGCCCTCCTCCACATTGTCCATCTTCTTGGAGACCCCTTCATTGGTACAGCATTTGCTCTTGCTGAAGGCCCTATCCACCATGAGCTGATTTATTTGTACTTTTCGGTTTGTAGATTTCACTTTAAAAACATGTTGTTCGTATCCCATTTATTGGCAAGATCACTCAGCACAAGGATCCTGTACATCAGTGAGATGAGCACAAATGAACAAAGAATATGAACTAGAGCCTTGTCTGACCATGCTGGAAGACAGGAGGCAATGGATATACTTTAATTAAGCTGCAAGTTTATTCTCTTAAAATATCTGGCAATACCTGGCAATGAATTTTATAGTGCAGGACATCATCATTCCTTAATCATTTCTACATGATCTGCAACCTGGTCCTAGCCATCCCAGTGCTGTTACCCCACTGCCCACCCATTGTCTGAGCTAAAAGGGGGCTCTAAAAGGAGGGACTTGGCTCCCTGCTGTGCCAGATGTAGAAGCCCCAACCTCCTGTTCCTCAGCTCCCTTAAGGAATGCTTTCTTTCAAATCCTTTTCTAGTCCATTTTCTCTGATAACCATATCCCTTCCTAAGAAGTACCTGAACTGGACATCTTCCATGGGTTTTTATGTACTAAGTTACAATGTTAGAACCTAACTCCCGAGTCCCAGACTTGCTGTGGGGAAGCCAACCCATCCGCAGTCTCGAAGGGAAAAAAGGGTGACTAGTATAAAGCCCAGAGTGGCTCAGGAGGAAAATGGTCCTTTTGCAAATTTGATGGGTGAGTGGTGCCAGCCCAATCCGGGTAAGAGAAGATTCTCTGGGGCTGATTGGTGAGTTTTATAAATACCCCTCTCCACTCTTCTGGTGAGCAAGAAGAAATTCCTCTTTCCCTTGACCTCATCCAGTTGCTTCCTGCTCTTTCTTAGGTTCATAGATTCCAAGGTCATAAGAGGGACCATTCTGATCATCTAGTCTGACCTGCCGTATAACACAAGCCATAGAAATTCTCCAAAATAACTCCTAAAGCAGATCTTTTAGAAAAATAACCTGTTGTTCTGCTTGCTGGACTCTTGGTCTGCATGAAAACTGATTGAGACATGATTCTATCAGTAGATATCTGTATAACATTTACTTTGGTAGTGCATAGCCTCATGATGTCAAGTATCAGAGGGGTAGCTGTGTTAGTTTGGATCTGTAAAAGCAGCAAAGAATCCTGTGGCACCTTATAGACAAACATGTTTTGGAGCATGAGCTTTTGTGGGTGAAGTGGGTTTTCACCCACAGTAGCCTCATGATGACCACACAAATTAGACTTTCAATTTAGATCTGTTACATAGGCTAGAAATCCATCTCACATTAACAATGAAAATGTGCTGGCAATATGCTAAAAATGCCCAGCAGGCCCATTTCTGAATAGACCTCTGTATTTACTCTAAATGTGTGTCTACTGGAAATGTTTCAGGGTCATGAAGGGATGAGTGCTCAAGAAGTTCAATCAGTTGCCAGTTTGCCTTTCTTAGCTCATCATACAGTGATTCAGTAATAGCAGTTTCATAAAGAAGTATAGTAGTATTTCTTTCCACAGGGAATGTACAGATTTTGTCTAAAATTTCACTGTATTTCTCCTAGTCCCTCTGTGTTTGTTTCTTTTTTGTAGTATCAGGTTTCAGATGATGCTACTCTTAATCTATATTTCTGGTGACTGATAATTAAATTTGGCTTCTTCCTTTCCTAGCAAATTACAACCTAACGTATAATATACTAATAACTATCTGATTTAGTTTAGGTGATAGAGGAGTAAGCTGTCAGGTTTGGATCAAAAGGTCTATATTCCCTCATTCTTGTTTACCATTCTCCCACATCCTGTTTTGAGTAGCTATCCAGCTATGTATTTCCACTTTGCCTATCGTATAGATATTTTTAATATGCAGAAGTATCTGGGCAAAGACTAGAGACTAGCCATGCACTCAGACACTCTGAAGATGGGTACAACTGAGAACCTAGATGGAGAGAGAGAGTAGCTGACTATTTGTCCATTTTCCTTCCGCTAGTTTTACTTATTTTGAATGCTTTAGGGAAACATCTTTGGCTGAAGAGAGCCAGCGAGGCCAAGAAAGCCAGAGAGGCCATGTTTAGGCTATTTTATTGGGGGATGGCCTGTGCAAAGAGGTGTGCTTTGCATTGTGATGTAATGTCTTTAGTCAGCATGGTTCAATTCAGTAGGACTACTTGTTTCCTTAAAATTAGGCACGTGTTAAATTACTTTGCTTAATCCAGTATTCGAGGCATGGGCTCATCCCACTCTAGGCTCCCAGCTCCTCAGCTGTCACTTCTCTTGGGCAGAGACCCACATCTCTATCCCTTCTGAACCACAGTTTTCCAGGCACAGATCTCTGCCTACACTTTGGTATTCTTAGCAAGTTTGACTGCCTAAACAGGCCAGTTCTGCACTTTGCTTTCTCTTCAGAAGGCTATGAACAATGTAATTGCCAATAGTTACAAGTTACCACACAGCTTGCTATAAGCCAGTACATTTATTCTTCAGGTGAAAGTATTACAGAGAAAACACATTGAAACAATAAGGAATCTACAATTTACCAGAGATCACAACGGCTCTGGTAGGACTCAGTCATTCAAACTTCATATAGGGTTTTTTCTGTGGTTACCAGTTCAGAACAGCCTTAGCTCAAAACAAGCAGCTGCTGGAGTAGATCAGTCTCCTTTACACAGCTTGGGCCCTTGATCTTGACCTCGTGTGACAGGTAATCAGCAGACAAAAGCCCACTCCTCAGAGCACAGCTTAAAAAGGCTAGCTGTTTGCATAATCTGGGGTGGAGAATTTGCATGCACCATCCCCTAGATATTTTCCAGGAAATTGACTTCATCTGTATTGTCCAAAAACTATCATTCTTGTCTGACACATTGTTCAGTATAGTCCTTTGATCATCCAGGTCAACAATAATAGATAACCTTTGCATTTAATACAATGGACTCCAAAGATACTTAAACTTAATTCAATAAGTCTTTTCTAGGACATTGCTGGAAATTGCCATATCTGTCATTGGGAATTCCACCAGAGGATTTTGCCCTGTAGCTGTAGCATCCCTGTGGCATGTAGAGGACTAGGATTGCAGATTTCATAATCTAATAGTTAATTTCTACCTCTTACTTCTATAACACTATCAAAACTTTCCTTCTTTCTGTAGGTTGTGTCAATTCTAGACAGATGAAGGCACATCCTCTCCCAAAACCTACCACATCTGCAAAAGCTCAGCAGAAACCACCTAATTATCAAGCCACCTCAGTAGCTTTTGTGAAGACTGCTAATGCTTGTAAGTAAAAATGTGTGCACATACTTGTTAAACATGTTAATAGTCCATAATGTTTTTATTAGGATATGCACAGGAATGATGTGTAAATTGTTTCATGTAATTTTTGTGTTCATGTGTACTCAGTATGTTCTTTTTAATCACTTTTGACCTTCCTTCCCATTTATCTACCTTCCTTTTGCATTCTCCAGGTGCTTACTCTGTCCAGAGAACTAAAGCTGAGTGATGATCAATAGATGCTGACCTAAAAATTAAAAAGAAACAGTAGCTCAAAATGTCAAACTGGAACAATGCAGATTAGAGAATTTGAAGATAATTTAAAATAGGGATAATTTAATTAGTAGGGAAGAACAGCAAGATACAAACAAATATTTTTTTTAAAATTAACCCCCCGACTGTAACTTCTAAGCCCATTAGTTCCTCGGTTTTTTTTGTCTTATGTAATATGTATATGTTCTCTGATCAGATCTAGTGTGAGGACTGATTCTAGAAGGTAACAAACACCTTTATAGAAGTACTGAGAGCCCTTGACTCTCATTGCAGTTCCTCTCTTGTGAAAATGCTGAGATCTTTAATAACCAGAAATAGTCAGGACTGTGGGTTTGTATCTCATCGGCAAGACATCAGTGCTAGCCTCACAATGCTTCTTTACAGTGTGTTTGGGCATTGGGACAGTCCTGATTTAGAAGGGGAATGGCTTCTTGTAAATTGCCAGTACCGCTTCCTGCAACACCGTTTGGCTTTACTTGGAGGCTTCCAATAAATATTGTCAGGCCTGACTCTACCATGGAAGATTTAACAACATCACAGCCTGATATAACATGGTTACGTTTCATCCTAAATGAACAAAATGATTTGGGAAATTCTAGGTAGAAATCAGTGTTTTGCAGTGGATAAACAGATCACCTTCCTTTAAAAATAAGTGGTCACTTTTCAGAGACCCATTCCATGACAATGGTTTTAATAATCACCCTTTAAAATGTTAAAAAAATTGCAGGAGAATGAATTTACTGGCTACGAAAAGAGCATTTCTTACGAGTATTAAAAGACTTTTCTGAGACTAACAGTGTGGACCTCAGTTAAAGGCAAGTGAAATGTAAATAGGTCAGTCAAGAGATCCATAAAACTGAACACGGGTATGTAACATGCAAACAGAATAGAGATATCCTGGGGATATTTATGGTTCCACAGATTCATAACTGAAAAATTGAGAGTAAGGTTGTTTCCTGTGCTCATCCAAAGTAGCAGAGAAAATTGCATGTTTTGATGAATGTTCTTTCTATTGTAAACATTATTTAACAAACACAGCAATGATCTGTGCAGATAATTATAAGGAGTGGTTTTAGTGAAGTATTTTTATTTGATTTTTAGTCAGTGGAGGACATCTGAATAAATCAAATCTCTTTTCTCTACTCATAATGCCCTGGGTTAGCTCCTTCCAGTTACTGACCAGCCAAAGAAGAATCTACCTTCAAAAAATCTATCCAAGATGGTACATTGAATGATGGGAAAAGAGTTTGGGAATTTATTCATTGCTATGTGAATGCTCATTTACTGTAAATATGATCAATAAAGCTCTGTCTTGCAACTCACTGTTGGGCATCGGTGCCTTGTATTAATGTGCTCCCTAATAACCAGGACATACAACTATTTATGCGTTGGTTGAGTGCGTAACTATTTACATAACTTGTGTCTAAAATCTAAATATAGCGGGCATTTGCTCTCTTAATATTCTCTTGAAATGAATACTTACAGCTATGGTCCATTTGAATCTCTATCTGATGATTTTGTGTTTTTTGTACAAAGACAATCAGCGTATCTGTGCCAGTAATGGCGTTATAGTTTCAGTGTTCAACCATTTTTGCTTTCCTAAAAGATGCTAATAATGTATTTAGGATCGTGTATGGCATTGTATAGGTTAAAAGGCTTTCTAGTAAGTGGCCTTTCGACTGACGAATGTTTGATTATTTTTAATGTATAGTGAGTATAATGCAACTGGTTTGTTAGCAGCTGTAGTGACAGAAAAAAATAATGTAATTCAATTAATAATTGCACCACTCACCAAGACAGCAAAAAGTTTGATTTGAATATTTGCCAAAAATGTTTTTCCATTGGAATGTCTGATATATTAGAGATAGAAAAGACCTGTTAAAGCCATGCAATCTATCTTCCTACTAATATGGGAATATTATATTCTAGTTCTGTGTTTAGACTAGTTTTAGAGATTAAGTACCAGCATTTTCTTCGTGCCTTCAGCTGTCCCTGTCCCTCCCTCCTGCTCCTGCCCTTTTTTTTGACCTGTAAAATTGTCAGCATAGTTATTTATACCTAGGATGACCAGATGTCCTATTTTTAAAGGGACAGTCCTGTTTTTTGGGACATTTTCTTATATAGGTGCCTATTACCCTCCACTCCCTGCCCTGTTTTTTCACAGTGGCTATCTGATCACCCTATTTATACTTGCATTGAAGTTACATAGATGTCTAACTATCTGATTGCTCCTGCAGGTCAGGTACTCAGACATACGTATGACAATGTTTGTGTCCAAATAATTGCGCGCGCACAAATAATTATGGCACAAAATTATGCCTGCAACTACTTGCCCCCATAATTTGCAGTCATAAAAAAGGAGGCCAGCTTCTGAAAATCTGGTGCTACTGGCAAGATATTGATACGTTGAACCACCAAATATATTTTTCTATTTGCAGCTGCTGGGTTTGTTTGTTTGCTTTTACATTAAAGGCAATTGGGAAGAATCCTGCCCTAACCAGAAGTAAACTAAATACCTTACCCGGTCTTTTTCATCTCTAATTTCTGTTATTTGATTATTTACAGTGTGGCCAAATGGAAATATTGCTTCATCTTTTCCTCATATGTTGCTCTCTATTACCAAACAAACAGACTTTCACATAGCTCTGAGATTCCAGAATAATTTCTCTTTTACCCAGGCACTGACTCCAAGCAACCTTGCAAAAGTACATTTCAAGGTTTTGAGGAAACAGTAAATTGGGTAAGTGTCTGCATCAGCTTTGTAGCTGTATATGGAACATGCTGGTGTTTCAGAATTTTGAAATCTTATTTTTCATACTAACCACAAATCCAGTCTTTACAAATAAAGGATCTTGTCTGCACAAAATATTCCACCTTCTGGATTGGGCCTTAATAACCAGGAGCCAAATTCATTAAAGCAATAACTGTTTGATGTATTTATTTACCTTTTTTAGAAAAGCCATTGTACTTTATTTAGTCTGGTCATTTGAATCTGTTTTCTAATGTGAACAAATTTCTATTAATGATTTATCTGCTGCATGAATAGCAAAATGGTATTTTTATAGCTATATTTTGAAAAAGAGAACTGGAGAGCTTTTATGAGACTCTTTTTTTAAAATTAAGTTGTTAGGTAATAAAAAGACACTCTATTCTGCTGGGAAAAATTTTATTGGCATTCAGATGGAGACATTTATAGAAGAGATGGGGATTGAAGCCCATCTATGGCTACCTTGAATGACAACTCTGGAGATGTTTTATAAAATAAAAGTAACACGGTGAAGTTTAGTACATTCCTAAGGGAAAAAATTTTTCTTCAGAAACTGTAATCATGAAGGCTGTGGTACCAGAAAGCATTGTTGTGCAGGGAATTTGTGGGTATATAGAGCCACAAATATACAGGCCAATGCTGGGCAAATGTCGTAAGATTGCATATATTGAGTTTTTCTGTCTCCTGTACTTTTACTACATAGAGGACTATCTGGCCCTATGTCTGCAAACCATAGGAAGCACTTAAAAAAATGAGGGGTAGTTGGTCACTTTCTTCAGTGTGTTCCAGGCTGTTTCCAGCTTGGGAGAGCTAAGCAGAGCCAAAACATTCCAGATCTGGAATTGTTATCACTATTATTATTATTATTCTGAGAGTTGTATTGATAAAGTTAGCCGGCTAGCAAGGGTGTGGCTAATCAGAATATTAGATCCTCATTCCTTCTGGCCAGCCAGCTAAGCCCCAGATTTTTGTGGCCAGCTAACCCAAAATCCAGGAGGTTAAAATTAAGTAATATATCATTCTGATACCTCAGATTGGAAATGGAAGAGGAGAAATAGACTGTCCCTTTGCATTAAAGTCTCTTCTCGCATTGCTTGCCAGTGAAACAGAAGAAAATGTTCTTCTCTTTGGTACCTGAATCTGATTTGTTTATTTTACTGTTTGGAATGCACAGGAGTTAGCTGTCCACTAGAGAATGCATTGTATTTGTTTGCTGTTCCATGTAATAGCATGTTACTTTGATTTGTTTTTAGGATAATAAATGTGAGAGTGACCCCTCAGTTTGGCTGCTTCTTCCTGATGAACTATGGCTATGCATCTTCTCATTGTTTTCCCATAAAGAGCTTTCTCAGGTTGCTCAAGTCTGCCACCATTTCCACCAGCTTGCGAGGGATGAGTCCTTTTGTAAGTACATTAAAATACCTAGCTAGTAATGGTCAGTAAGCAGAAAGAAAGGAAGGTCCTCCAAGGTAACTAAGAATGCCAATATAAAGGAAATCTCTAGTGTAATATCAAAAATATCCTAGGATTCAAGATATAGGCAATAGGAATAGCAGCAGTAACAGACATTTCTGTTTTGAACTACATAGAAGAGTGAATCACTAAAAATGTTTATTAAAATGTTTAAAATAAAAAAAATGAATAATTACCAATCAGTTTGGAAGCTGTCTGTTTCCTACAAAGTTATATTGAAAGAATTGGCTTCAGCTTCATCATGCTACCTTGCAAACTGTATAAATTTACAAGTGTAAAGAAAACTATGAACGCACTGGAAATTAGGAAACTTTGGAGTTATAAATTAAGATCTACAATTGAAAAGAAAATAGTTGATTTAACAATGATTAAATCAAATGCTAAGTTAAACAAATTATTTAAAAAACTTGATAATTTAGAATTGATTCAAATTGCTTCCTAATGGTGCTGCTGTCCCTCAGTCCTACTGTACTTTGAATTACATTGAATCCTTGCTTTGAAGTGTCATCAAAATGCCATCCCTTTCTGAAAAAAACAGACTCATTCACTGAATATGTATATTGAAATTAGAGATTGGATATTAAACCAAAACCCTGAATTGGAATAGCCCAAACAAGTTCCCCAGAAAAATCATTGAACAGATCCTCAAGTAATCCATTTTGAAGCAATAGGAGGAGAGAAAGGTGATCAGGAACAGTCAACATGGATTCACCAAGGGGAAGTCATGCCTGACCAATCTGATTGACTTCTGGCTCTGTGGATATGAGGAATGTGGTGGACATGATATCCCTTGACTTTAGCAAAGCTTTTAATACAGTCTCCCAACGTATTCTTTCCAGCAATTTAAAGAAGTATGGATTGGATTAACTATAAGGTGGATAGAAAGCTGGCTAGATTGTCAGGCTCAACAGGTAGTGATCAACGGCTTGATGTCTAGTTGGCAGCCAGTATCAAGCGGAGTGCCCCAGGGATCGGTCCTGGGGCCGGTTTTGTTCAACATCTTCATTAATGATCTGGAGGATGGGATGGATTGCACCCTTAGTAGGTTCGCGGATGACATTAAGCTTGGGGAAGAGGTAGATGTGCTGAAAGGTAGGGATAGAGTGCAGAGTGACCTAAACAAATTGGAGGATTGAGCCAGGAGAAATATGATGAGGTTCAACAAGGACAAGTGCAGAGTCCTGTTCTTAGGATGGAAGAATCCCATGTGCTGCTGCAGGCAGGGAACCGACTGGCTAAGTGGTAGTTCTGCAGAAAAGGTCCTGGGGATTGCAGTGGATGCGAAGCTGGATATGAGTTAACAGTGTGCCCTTGTTGCCAAGAAGGCTAATGGCATATTGGGCTGCATTAGTAGCAGCATTGCCAGCAGATCGAGGAACGATCTATTTGGCACTGGTGAGGCCACATCTGGAGTACTGCATCCAGTTTTGGGCCCCCTGCTACAGAAAGGATGTGGACAAATTGGAGAGAAGCCAGCAAAGGGCAATGGACATTATTAGGTGGCTGGGGCACATGACTGAAGAGGAGACGCCGAGGGAACTGGGCTTATTTAGTCTGTAGAAGAGAAGAGTGAGGGGGGATTTGATAGTAGCCTTCAGCTACCTGAAGGGGGTTTCCAAAGAGGATGGAGCTCGGCTGTTCTCAGTGGTGGCAGATGACAGAACAAGGAGTAATGGTCTCAAGTTGCAGTGGGGGAGGTCTAGGTTGGATATTAGGAAAAACTTTTTCACTAGGAGGGTGGTGAAGCACTGGAATCGGTTACCGAGGGGGGGGGGAAATCTCCTTCCTTAGAGGGTTTTAAGGCCTGGCTTGACAAAGCCCTGGCTTGGATGATTTAGTTGGGGATGGTCCTGCTTTGAGCAGAGGGTTGGACTGAATGACCTCCTGAGGTCTCTTCCAACCCTAATCTTCTATGATTCTATGCCCTTACTTGCAATTTGTGGTTAAAGTATAATTGTGGCCCTACCTGTTTGCACCAGTTATCCCTTTTATTTTGGTAGTTTGTTTGCAGAATACCCCATATTCACACATAAAAGAGACTTTTGACATGCTCTGCTTTGATTTTGGACATTTAAATTCCGCCTTGGCCTGTCAGATGTTCTTAACCACTGTGAAAAAGACAATATCATTCCATAATTCCATTTGGAATTTCTCCAAGCAGAGCGGTAACTATAATGTTACTGGACAAGATGCTCAATGAAAAATTTCCCTCTGTTTTTTTTAGTTTCACAAAATATTGTAATTCAAGTCAATGATAGCTTGTGATGGAAGCTTTGTATGATATATTGAAAAACAACAACAAATTATTACTGTAGTATTTTTAAAACATTTTTAAAATGCTTTGAAAATTTATAACAAAAAATAATGAAAAGGCAAAGATTTTCCAAAACAATATTATGCCTGATGTCAGCATCTTTATAATTTATTTTAATTCTCTGATTTAAAAAATGAGATGATGGTTTTTAATTTTGGGATTATAATTGCCTTTTATTTGTGCTTTGTCCATGTCTGGGTTATAAATTATCCTGCTTGGAATTTTTCAATAGAGTAAGTACTCAAGAAATGTTTCCATAAAGGAAAATTCTGTCATGCTTATCTTTGGTAACTTAGTTCCTGCAAGGTGCCCTCTCTGTCTCTAAGTTCACCTTGATATGCTATCCATGTACTTGCTCCAGATACCATCATGACTTCTACGTTCAGTGATCTAAGCAAATTGTGCTTGAGTTTATGCTCATAGAAGAGTGTGAACAAAAATTGGTGAAATGGCATCTGTTTCAAACGAACAGACTGCCTGAGCAAAATGTCATTAATAATGGATATTTGTATCCAAATGCCCTCGATGGTTCTGATTACATGATCACACTGAAAACAAGAAGATACTGGTAATTAAGTACCATACATTTTGTAAGTTACTGTCTCTGGGATAATTGCTACGGTCCTTACTCCATAAATAATATGGGCTGAATGAATGCAGTACCTTTAAAGCCTGTTGAGCTGCATCCATTTGCTCAGTGTAGAATTTGACCCTGTGTGACTGTAGAGTGAAATGAGCTTTTTGTGGCTTTAGGGAAGTCCCTTTGGTTGGGATCTATGGAAGTCCCCGTTTTAGCTCCATTGTGAGCCACAAAACTCTCACTGAACCCTAAACGCACTTAGCACCTAAGTTTTTAGAATAAAATTTCCATAGGGGCCTAAGTTCCTGCCTCTAGGCATGCATACTGCTACCTCCCTCTAGGCAGCCGGATGCCTATCTCCTGCCTAAGTGCCACAAACCAGGGAAAGACAGGTACTTGGCCACCAAAGTCACATGCCCTGGGGGCTTGATCTGGCAGGCTACCTCTGAGCATGCCTACTGGATCGGATCCCATTTCAGACTCCAGGAGGAGCCAGGAGTATTAGGTCCCTTTCAGAATCGAGGAGGTGATGGTAGTATGCACCTTAAAACTTTTAGCTCCGTGGTTTAGTGCACTCACCTGGAATGTGGGAGACCCAGGTTCAATCCCCTCTCTGCCAGAGGGGGAGAAATGACTTGACCTGAGGTCTCCTATCTCTCAGGAGAGTGCTTCAACCACTGGCCTATGGAATATTCTGATGTGTGGCTCCCTGTTGAAACTGTTGCTCTGTGGATAAAAATTAATGAATGAGTGGTTGAAACAGAGGGACAGGGTCTTTTACCTCCCAGGTAAGGACTATAACCACTGGGCTAAAAGTAATCAGGTGGGTAGCACCTCCACCTTCTCCAACCATTTTGTGTGGTGGAGTGCCCAATTCAGTCCCATGAAAAACACCTTAAGCACTTGAGCTGCCTGACTCTAGATGGCAGGTTCCCATCTGTGGGTCATTAAGAAGAGCTAGGTGCCTCCCTGCAGCCCAGACTTAGGGGCATCTCTTTGAAAGAGGGGCAGGGCTTAGTGCACACACCCAACTCCTCAGCACCTCCCTTTGGCTGCTGGCTCCCTGCCTAATGCACTGGCTTTTGTGGATTACATTCTCAGATGCCTATATTTCCCTACTCGTTGTTCGGGGTGCCTAGGCACCTAACTTGGCTTTGTGGATCACAGTGTTGTTCCTGTGTGGTGTGTGGGTTTTTTTTGTTTTTTTTTGCCTAAAAATAAAGCACCATGATGCTCAGCATTGCAATGTCTAAATTCCTTCGTGGATCCCATCCATCATGTTTCTGTTTTTCCATCTCAGTAACGGGGATAATATGTAGGTATCACTTCCAAAGGTGTTTTGTGCATTAATTAGTTAATTTTTGCAAGGAGCTGCCCCACAGAAATATGATAACGTTTCATTCACTGCTGAGTAGGGCCTTATTTGAACCAGTGACCTGGATAGCTATGGAAAATTCTGTTTGCTGTTATCAGTAGTAGTAGTTCCTATCTGGATTTTTATATCCTTTAAACAAAGGAATCCCAGTCACACTCAAAATTTCCTTCAGGTAAAATAACTCATCCAGCATATTTTTTTATCCAAAAGCTAATCATATAGATATATAGTTAAAACAACAACAACAAAAAGCAGTGAATGAACTAAATGCCAGACGTTTAACAAAGAAAGAGACTTCTAAAAAAAGAACAAACTCAAGGCTGTGACTGGGGAGGCAAACAAAGCTGTAGGTCACCTGCTGTAGACGCCTGTGTCTCGGCTTATGTCACATTCCCACGGTGAACTCCAAGACAAATACTTACACCTTGAACAAACAAAGGTGGGCCATTAGACGTAGCTGAGTGTTGCGTTTCAGTGATGCTGAACAAATGTTCTAGGAACGCAGTGTATTGTTCTTTTAAAGAAGCAACAGCTGTCATGAATGGTCTGATGTTGATAACTATTGTGTAGCCATAGGGGCTTGCATTTCTAGATGAAGCCAGCAGTGCATTCTGTAAAATCTTTGAATTGCATTGTATGAAGTAAACTAAACTAACCAACTAGCCAAGAATCAGCTTAGTTTCTACTTTGGGTTTTTTCTTTGTGTGTTTGTTTTATCTTATCTCTTGTGTGCATATAATCAGGAACTAAACTCTAGAAAGGAAAGTTGGAAAACATATTAGGAAGATTTTTCAACTCCACATGTCAAGTACAAGTGAGAAAGTGTTTGAGGATGTACAGTATATTTCCATACTCCCATGTATTTCAGCCATACTGTAGCATATGGTTTTACAAATATTAAAGCAGTGTAGGTCTTAATCAGTCTATTTTGCAAATTTTAGCAAGAGGAATTACATTGTTTTTCCGAGGCAAAAACATTTTCTTTTTGAGGCCTAGTCTACATTAATTTTAACTATATGGGTTTAGAAAATGATATAAAATCATGGTAGAACCTCCCCCGCCCCCCACCATAGATGCAATTATACCTGCATAAAGATATTTATTTCCATACATTTACAGAAATAAACTGTCTGGCTATAAACACCTTTACACTGGTGTAACTGCATTCACGTAAGGGGATTGTACCACTTTATTGGTTTCTAAACCAACACAGTTATAGTGAACAAAAACTGTACATAGACCAGCCATAAGAGAATTGTTTGCAAGTGTTCAAGTGACAAGTTGATATTGATAGAACAGGTTTACAGTAACATGGGCAGTGGCCTTCTTCAGTCTCTGGTGAGGGGAGAGGGCATGCTGTGGATCAGAGGAGTAGTACCCGTATAGCACAGTGCTATGGAGATTCTGAGCTGCTCCACAGCCTACAGGTAAGGCTGTGGACCCAAGGGATTGCTTGCTTTTACTAACAAACATCATGTATTTAAGGACTTATTCAGTACAGAAAGAAGAAAAGCCTAATATAAGAAGTTTTTCATCCAATATCCTAACAAAGAATAGATATACCTACTAATCAGGCTCATCAGAAATAATGATGCCATTTAATGCTAAGCACAAACAACTATGTGTAGCTTTCTATGGACTCACAATTCATGGGCTGACCCAGACTCCCTTTGGCAGCAAGAGTGGGAAGCATTTCTCCAGTCAATTTTTCCAACCCTACAGCTTAGATCCCTGCAAATTGTAAATCCTGCCCTGCTTTTAGCTTCAGTTCTCAGCGCCATCTTCGTATTTTTATCAGTTGTTGTCATCTTGGATATCACTCTATGCAGTACTTGTCCTGCCAATATGGTGTGTAGTTTGGATTATGTTTGAGTGTACACAGGTCAGTTTTAGTGTATTAAAGCAACTTTACTGGGAGACAGGGTGCTGCTTGGAGCACCTGAATTTGATATAATGTTGATTGAATATTTAAAATAGCAGATTCATTTAGTGTGCTTGTATCTTTTCCCTTGGATTCTCTTTAGAACTAGTTGAAAAATGACCAGATACAAAGCTTTGCAAAACTTTGTGTATTTTTTATAAAGAGCTTCACATGAGCTCTTAGTGTATTTCTACCCTGCAATTAAAAACCTGCAGCTGGCCCTGCGAGGTTGGAGGGTCTAAGAGTTTGGGTTGCAGCTCGAGTCTGAAAGTCTACCACAATAAAACAGCCTCTTAGCCTGAGCCCCATGAGCCAGCTGGCACAGGCCAGCCTCAGGTGTCTAACTGCAGTGTAGACATACTGAGGCTAAAATTTTGTGGGGAATAAATCTTTATCTGTGAGGTAGAAATGTCTGAAAATAAATAGTCAAATAATAGTAATACCTATACATACTCTGATTACATTAAACAGTTGCATATTTCCTTGACTTAGCGGACTGTAATTGAATCTCTCAGTTAACATTGATGCATCATGATTTGCATTTGCCCAGGGTTAATATTATCTTCCACCATGAACATTTCATTTGTATAATATTTATATCCCCTTTACTTGTATTGGAGCACTCAGGGCGAAGTGTGCTGCGCTCCTTCAACTTCCAAGGAAAACAATTGGTGCTGAGAGAGATCAGACCCTATGTTTACGAGTATGACTCAAATGGAGAGGCTTGAGAAGCTACTGTGTATGTCAAAGGGCATTTATATTAGTGCAGTTTTGAATGAGGTACATCATGTATTGCAAGGCATGAAAGGGAGTAAATCAGTATAACGATCCTATGAAGGCTCTTCTGATACTTAACGTAGAATCCCATTTGGACTTTCATTTCTTTTTTCCACAACCACCGTTTAATTTAAAAAAGATGAAAGATTTTGATTAAGTGTTGTGTTGCTGTCATCTCAGTCAGACTGTATTGGTTAGGGGAGTTTGATAGATAAATGACGGCTTTTGGCACACAGAAGGACCCCGAGCTGTTTTGCTGAAAGAAATATGGCTTTCCTGGTGTGAAATGGAAGGTTCTTGACCCTTTGTGAACTAACTTTTTGAAGTGTATGTTCTAAATTGTTTATTGGGATTGTGATCGTTATTTATATAGCACCAGAGATGCGCATCGTACTTTATAGAAAAGGTGTGTGTGTGGGGGGAAGACCCTGCTGGGATATCTTTTCAATCTAATTGGAATCATGTATTAAGCAAAGGGTTTTCAGTGAATGAATATGGACAGCTGAATTTATGCACATCAGTAAGTCAGTTAGAACTATCATAAGTCACTTCAACAGTCAAGCACACATTAAAATATATTATGTCAAATCTGGAGGTCTCTGCATTTGACCTATATTTAGGCAATTGAGTTATGTCAGTTTGGATTGAGCACAAACTAAATAACAATTTCAGGATTTGGCCCTAAATATATTCCTATCAAGCTTAGAAACTTTCTGTATTCTTGCACAGCTGTTGCTGTGGTCATAAAATTGTTTGTGTATAGTAGAAGCTCTACATTTTGTAAACAGTTTGTTCCTCCTACTTGCATCATTGACTTATGACACAATTAAGTCTTTGTGACATCGCAAGTGTTTCTAATGTGATGTCACGACCACTGAGTATAACTACTGAAAGAAAAAGGCTAACTATTAACGAGAGCTGTTTACATCTCTTTTTCTATGTAATCAACAATGAATGCAAAAATACAATAGATGCCTGTTTTTGGCTCATTCCCATGAAATGCTGAGTACTTTCAGCTCCTGTTGACTTCAGGATCTAATGAAGTTTTGTGAAATTATTAGAAATCTGTGCTTGGTTATTTAAGTTCATAACAACTAGAAAAAGCATTGGAAACTATATCAATGAATCTTAATGCCAAAGGGTTAAATCAGTAAGACTTTGCTTGGCATATATCAGATGACTGTTTAAAAAAAAAAAAAAAAGGTCCATACTGCCAGGATTTCTGTCATAAAAACTCCGCCTACTACTAAAGAAAAGAAAAAGAAAGTGACATACTTCCTGCCCCTAGACAGCTCAGAAGAAATCTTATTAGTAATACAGGTAGGATTTTAGAATACTTTTGCATAAAAACTGAAAGGAAAAATAGACCTGTGTTTTATGAACCCTGAAGGATTATGTCGGGACAAAGAGATGCAGGATAACAGTTGGATTACATTACTGAATCAGGTGTTTTCTTCATCTCATTTCTTTGGATTCTGTAGCAGAATGTCATTCAGCTTTGACTAGCGAGCCAGTCTTACCACCTAAAGCCACTGTCTGCAAAAGTTTTAATTAGCTGTGTTCTTTATGTAAAGTTGTATCTTCTCTTAACCCTCATACAAAAAGAAAGAAAAGGCTTTATTTTGATCCCTTGTGTCCAGTTTCCTCTGGATCCTGTGGTGTACTTTGAGTCAAGTCAAGTCATATGCAGTCAGTCCGACTGTAATGTATCCATCATCTAAGCATACAGAACATGTCCAAGGGGTCATGGGTTTGAGTTGTCTTTTATTTTAGAAGTGCTGTATATTGTATATTTATGGACAATTGAGGTTAAAGTAGCCAATTAGATTAGGATTTGAAATGTCTGTTAACAGCAGAGAACTTCTCACTGTTGAAGTGACAGCCAAAATAAGTTTTTTTAAAAGTCAGTGAAAAGGGAAAGAAATTCCAGTGACCTATTTTGTTTTCTTGCCACACCCAGGACTGTATAAAAGTTTATCCAGAAGCTCAGTTCCATTGTTGCATTGCTGTGGGCATTGCTATGTAATGGTGTATCATACACAAATAAGGGAAATAAGTCTGTTATTTAAGGAGTCTTGAACCCCTGTAAGTTTAATTCTTCTGACAGTGGAAGTCAAATTACTTTTCTTTGTAATAGCAATTTCATTTTAAGATGCCTTGGTGGTGGTGGTGGTGGTTGTTTTATCTCATGTTTAGAACGCTAAAATCAGCTCAGGTTCCCTAAGGTTTGCTTTCTATTCAGATGCTCCCTTCGCCAAGTCACATGCACAGGTCACAAATCAATCACCCAAATCCTACATATCCTGAAGGAGTCAGTTTGAGCTGCATCCTGAAACACACAAAAGAGATCAAAGGAAAAAGAAAGAGTCTTAGCTGGAAGGAAAGAAATAAAGTGAAACCATGGGGAAAAGGATTTTTTTTAACACAAGTATTAAAAGCTTTTTAGCAAGAAAAGGCCCTGCTCAGATAAAATTCTTTGATCCTATCAAGGCCATGTTCAGGAGGGAAGTTGAAATCTATTTGAACAAGGCTACAGGTATAATCTGGGAAAAAATGTATTTAAAATCATGAGTTTATTATTAAGATTTTAATACACTCTTTTGTATTAGTCCAGATAAACTGTGTCTTGTTGAACAGGCTCAAGCAGTGCAGAACTAATTAGCTGACATCAAAGACGTGGCTTTGGTAGTGAATAAAGATGACATGAACATTATGGTCTGATTCTGGGAACTAAACAGAGTATGACTGAGAGTGAACTGTTCTTTACGCAAAGCCTGACATATCCTAGAGGAAATTGCTAATTTACCTTAAGCTTTAGTTGGACTTACTTTTATCATAGTGTTCTTAAAAACTTTACAACAATAAAATTAGCAAATATAGCTATATTTTTATGCATATAGTTTTCTCTACAAAGAAGTTTGTCCTCCTGCCAACAAAGAGTATAATTCTTCTCTTATTTACACTGTTGCAAATCAGGAGTAACTCTACTGAATAGAAGGAGTTATAATGATGTAAAATGGGTATGAGGTCAGATTCAGGACACAAATTGTTAAATCATTGAAATTCACACTAGTTTTACATTAAATACTTACATTATGAAATATACTAAATGCTCTCAGTACCAATTGATTTCCCTGGCAGCACCTCTCAAAGAGAGTCCCTCTCAAAGCGAGTCCCATTTCTGTGAATAAGTATAATTTAGATGTCTCCCTTCCTACTAAATAGAGATGGTACAATATTATGGGTACCCAACACAAGAGAAAAAGTCCTGATACTCTGGCAAATTGACAAAAAGCAGTCATGATTCTGTATACTACATTATACGCAGTGTTGTTGTAGCCATGTTGGTCCCAGGGTATTATAGGGTCTAGGTGGGTGATATTAAAAGAAATTGGCCAATAAAATACTACTTCGCCCACTGGCTTTGTAACCACTCGATATAAAAAAAAATTGTGCATTTTCAGTTCATACTATGGCTTTTTGAAAATTGCACTTTAATGATGTATGTTAGTGAAAACATTATGCAAACATACCCTGAAATTCAGTTATCCAACTGAGATCCATCAATAATTATATTCTACCATGTTAATCAAAACAATAGACAATGAATATGGGCTTGTATTTTGTGTTTGACTATTTTGGTAATCTGGCTGTCTTTTTCCAGGGAGGCAGATTCAGATTTTAGACTGCCATTGCTTGAATGATGAGTGGCTGATCCACCTGGGACTACACCATCCCCACTGTTTCACTCTTTACCATTGCCATGATGAAACACAGAACGTTACTCATAAGGGGTTAATGAAGTTCTTTCAGCACTGCCGAGACTCTCTTAAGGTAACATCAGCCTATGTTCAGAATACAGCTTTACTTTCTGAGACATTTAGTATGATGCAATACTAATATATTTCAAATTTCTAAACATGTGCTCTGTCATACACACAAACTGTAAAAATAGCATCCCAGTAAAGAAGTATTTCATTCAACTGTCTACTTTTCTTACCAACTTTTCACAGTATTTTAAAAATGTCATGTTTGTCATGATGACCAGTATTGTGTCCTTGATTCCTTGTGCTTCCCCACACCTGTCTGTTGTACCATTAGTTTTTCATCTTACTCTTCATTTGTAAGGTCTCTCACCAAAGGCTGTTCAGCAAAGAAAGCCCTCATGGGATAACAGGAAAGGTCCTCTCATGGATCAGTAACGGTTAAAAGTCAGGAAACAAAGGGAAGGAATAAAAGGTCAGTTTTCACAGTGGACAAGGAACAGTACCGAATCCAGTACTGTTCAACATATTCATTACATGCTCTGGAAAAAGGGGTCAACAGTGAGGTGGCTAAGTTTGCAGATGACACAAAATTATTCAGGTTTGTAACTCTTCACAGTCTGCTTTGGACTTAACTAAGGGATCTCACAAAACTGGGAGACTGGGCTACAAAATGGCAGATGAAAGTAATGCACATTGGAAAACATAATCCCAACTGTACATACAAAATGATGAGGTCTAAATTAGATTGGAGTCTTCATGAATAGTTCTCTGAAAACATCCACTCAGTGTGCTGCAGCAGTTAAAAAAGAGAACAGAATGTTAAAAATCACAAGTAAAGGGGTAGATAATAAGCATGGAAACAGTTTTGTCATGATAGAATTAGGCAAAATTTATGGAACAGTCATGGTAAAAATGTACAAAATCAGGGTGTGGTCACGACAACAAAAATATGTAACAATTTAATAATTAAATATTACAGTGTAATATTTACACAAAAAACAAACAACATTATATATGCATTGGTTTTCATTTCCTTGTCAAAGTAAACTGTTTCAAAATTATATGCATATTGTGCAATAATTTTTCAAACAAAAATAATGAAAAACTACAAAAATAACTAATTCTTTTTAGTACAGTCCCTTTTGTAAACTGTTGTAATTTTGGTATAACAAGTTATGCAGAGACAGATTGTTGTTGGGTTTTTTTTTTATGCGGCATCCGTTGTCCCCACACACATTTTTATAAGATGTGAAGAAGTGTTTGTAATCCATGCTGTTGACTGGTACTGCTAAGCATTGCAGGGCAAGTACTGACAGAGCTGAGAATTTGGCCATTGTGCTTCTCCCGAACTGGAAAACATCCTCGTTCCTCAATTCTGGAACTGCTCCACAGTAAGCCCAATATTCTGTCTATGCTGGAATATTGTCTTCAAACAGTGATATATTGTTAAATTCTGTGGTCTCACGAATGTCAAGTGTTTTGCTTGATTTGGCTCAAATACACTGAAGTTAAGAACTGAAGAAAGTGGCAGCAGGTGGTGAAAGTGAGATCTTGAGTCAGTGTCCATGTATGACTTCATTTTCTTTGAGCTTTCTATAAGTTTTGTTTTTGCAGTTGGATATTGGCAAGTTTCAGAGCAGCTCTCTGCCTACAACACAAAATCACACAAGTCATTTTTGACTTGATGAGTGCAAACTGTGGTTTCTTCATAAGCTGTAAGTATGTTCATGATTCAGGGTGCAAACTCTTTTAGAGCCTGGAGTTCAACAGCTGCTTTGGATTGGACACTTGAACTACTGCTATGACCATTCTCTTCTGTAAAAAATATAAAACGTAATCCTCAGTGTGTTCAGTGTGATAAAGAGCTGCATTGAACTAGGTGTTCCATCTGGTTATTATGGGAGGTGGTTGTGATGGAAAGACTGTTCCCTCTTTCTGCTAGAAACATACAGAACTGGACTTTTCTTGCAGGGCAGGCAGTGAGAGCACATTTTACAGCTACAATGAATTTATTTACTTTCAAAAGTATCTTCCTTTACAGATTGCCCATAAAGTTAAGCAAATGTGCCATGCATGTAAGGTGTGCAGCATTTAAAAATGTTTTCAAACCTCGATTTCAAGCTTTCCTCATGTATGTGGCATTAGTGGTCATAAATGCAGTGTTACGGTCAAATGGTAGGGCAGATTTTTCAACTGTTTCCCATATAGCTTTGTGGATGGTTTTAAAATTGACTGCTTCCAAAACGTCACAGTGTAACAAAAAAAAAAAAATCCAGCTTGTGTTCACTTGCATCAGAAGTGCCTGCACTGTCACTGCTTGTTGGGATGGGGACGGCAAGAATGTTAAGCACATATGTTGTCTTCAGCATCGGAGTTTCACCTGCAACAATGCTAATTCCTTCACAGGACTGCAACTTTTCCTTTGATTCTTCAATGTGACAGTCAAACACTTTGGAAGGTAACATTTTCTAAATTGATCTGCACTTGGTATAACACCTACCTTGCCTTCTGAAAACCATCTCAGTTTTGGACTGTCAAGGGTATGCAGGGATATATTTGCAGCAGTATGTGTTAATTTGAACAATTTACTTCTCGGTAAAGTTGCTACTCGATCTTGGTATTAAACCGCTCTGTAACTGTTTTCTGCTTTTTAAAAATTTTATCTGCGTTCATTTTTAATGCTTTTCATTTGCGCTTATGAGTTGCACTTTCAAGATGCGTTATCACAGCTAGTGTTTCTTATAAAATCAACATCTATATTGCATGATGTAGAAAACAACTTTCCTTCACTTTCATAGAATGTTTTAGGGTACTGCTCTGCTCACTGCCTCGCACTTAATTTTGACATTTCATTCATTTTTGTTTGTTTGTTACTTTTCTGTCTTCTTTCAAATTAATCGCTGTAATCCCTTCTTTTACAAGATGCGTGACTCTTAGGTATTAAATTTGACAAAGGCAGCGTGATGTAACATCCTTAGTTACTGTTGCTAGGTGAGTGACTAAACAAAGTGAGCAGTGGTGAATGGAAACAAATGTTAGCGAGTTTATTTCATTTCTTTTTTTACATATACTTCTAGTGCTTACAAGTAAAAAAAAATAAACAGTTTTATAGGGATGGAATGGTGCATTTTAAGGCATTCTCTCTGTTTTCATGGTCAAACTGAAGTAAATGGCAAGATTTGTGGATTGTATGCCAGTGATGACTGCCATAACATAATTGTACCTATAATAAGAAGACAGAAAATATCATAATGCTACCATATAAAACCATGGTAAGCCCACACCTTGACTACTGCATGCAGTTCTGGTCACCTCATCTAAGAAAGATGATATATTAGAGTTGAGAAGGGTAACAAAATGATTAGGGGTATGGAACAGCTTCCATATGAGGAGAGATTAAAAATGCTGGGACTGTGCAGCATAGAAAAGAGATGACTAAGGGGGGATATGATTAGAGATGTATAAAACCATGAATGGTCTAGAGAAAGTGAATAAGGAAGTGTTATGTAACCCTTCACATAACAAGAACCAGGGATCACCAATGAAATTAATAGGCAGCAGGTTTAAAACAAACAAAAAGAAGTACTTTCTCACACAAGGTGCTGCCAACCCTTGGAACTCATTGCTGGGTAGATGCTGTGAAGGCCAAAACTATAATGGGGTTCAAAAAGAAACTAGGTAAGTTCATGGAAGATAGGTCCATCAATGGCTATTAGCCAAGACGGTCAGAGATGTAACCTCATGCTCTGGGTGTCCCTAAGGCTCTAACTACCAGCAGCTGGGACAGGACAACAGGGGATGGATCACTCAATAATGGCCCCTGTTCTGTTTATTCCCCCTGAAGCATATGGCATTGGCCACTAGTTGGAAGATAAGATACTGGGCTAGATGGACCATTGATCTGACCCAGTATGGCCATTCTTACATTCTTATGCAAGCTATTCATTTGGCAGAGGAGGAAAATAAGTCACTGAAGTTAAAAGCCAAAATTTTCAAACATGCGTGGTTAAAACTTGACACCTAAATCCTAATTTTAGTCTGAATGACTTGTTCAAGGCCACACAGTGAGTGAGAAACAGGACTGGGGTTAAATTTTTGGAGTTCCTGGCCCTCCAGCGGAAACTGTTGAAGCTCCACTTGGGATTCAGAATTACTTCAGAGTTTCTTTTAGTTTGTAATGCTAAAATAGGTTTCTGCATAGTGAATGAAACAGTAGCCTCTGGCAAGTAGGGAAATAAAATCTGTGAACCTTGTCATTGTATAGCTGGCACTTCCTCTGTATACAATGGGCAAAATTTATCACATATATACCTGGTGTAATTCCATTAAGAATTCACAACTTTTTCATATGCTGAAAGACTTTACAGGGAAGAATCTCTCTCTCTCTCTCTCTCTCTCTCTCTTTCATTCTAGCTGTTATTAGTGATCTAATTGTTCAGTGGGTATTGGCATACAGATTCAATTAACTAGTGGATTTTAAATTTTGTCAGAAATATATTTGAGAACTTTCATTTTAAAAATAGAAAAATCCTAGGCCTCTGGAAATAAAACAACAACAACAAAAAATGTTATTATCAAGGTATTAAAAAGCCGCAGGTGCAGTGCTTTCACATCCTGTTGATCCCAATTGTAGTTCATAAACATCTGTACTGTTCTCCTAAGTATAATGAATCAAATTCTGCTTTCAGTTACAGCAGCATAAATCCCTAGGAGCTCTACTGATGGCTTTGCACCAGTATAACTGAGTAGAATTTTACCCAATATTTTAAACTTTCCCTCTTTTTCCCCTCCCAGCACCTGTAAGAGCAGTTTGTAATAGTCATAGAGGTCACAGGATTCAGGAAATAAGTAGATTAGTTGGATGTCTTTAAAATACCTTCAGATTATTTGACTGCCTTTTGTTTGCAAAACTCACTTTGTGATAGCCTTCTACCAACTCGGCATGTAATTGTGCAGTTCTGTATCACATGCCTAGCTATGCAAACTGAATAAAAGT
Organism: Chelonoidis abingdonii; assembly: GCF_003597395.2. Taxonomy (NCBI): domain Eukaryota; kingdom Metazoa; phylum Chordata; order Testudines; family Testudinidae; genus Chelonoidis; species Chelonoidis abingdonii. Next base: position 105,511,658 of record NC_133774.1, on the reverse strand, counting down.
TTTCCATTCAAAACATTTTAACTAAGCAGTTAAAATATTCTGAATGGAAAGTCTACCACTAGTCAGTAGCAACTTATTTAACAAACACGTTGCAGGTTTCATTGTTTAGTCCATTAACTTTCTTAAGAACTGCAGTGGTGAATCATGCCCTAAAGTGCAACTTCCCTTAACTATATTTGAATCATCTGACCTTTTAGGGCATTGCTGTGGCTCCTTATGTAACTCTGAGCTCACTTTCAACTCTGAACATCTTCAAGGATTAGACCATATGTGACATTCCCGTTTAAATACCCCCTAGATGTTACAGGCTTTTGGCTAAGCAACAGAATATTTGTCTGGTACATGACAGAGGGGGAAGTGTAGTACACCGGGGGTAAGGGGGGAAACAACTTTTATTCATGTGACCAATACCAAATCCAGAATAACCAAAGCATTACATTGATTTTTTTCCTCATGTAAATACTATCAGTGCCTTCAGTACAAATGAGTTTTCCTAGGCTAAATAGTCTCTTCCTGTAGCAGTATTCATTGGACAGGGGGAGGAAATCTCTGCAAAGATGCATTCTTGGTGATTCTCTCAGATCATCCAGTTGTGTGCAGGGTGGATAGGAAGTGTTGTCCCCTCTGTGGAATAAGCTGCATGGATAAACATATGTATTCCCAAGAATGTGTGGTGTATGTAGTAAATACAGTGCTTATCCCTACAGATTACCTGGTAATTGTATTTAATTATCATTTAATGTGTGCCTTTGTTTAAAGGTGAACTCTGTAGGAAAGTTGTTGGGGGTATTTTTCTGCTTGTTTTTGTATTAGAAATATGTCCTGGAGTCACTTGTTTTGTTGAAGGGCCTTCTGGAAGACCAGAGAATTAAGTGGGATAATGATATCACTAGATGTGTTGCAACATTCCCAACCCTCTGTTTAGGGGAGATTGGGGTTCTCACAGAGACAGCTTGTATCCCAGTTGTTTAATGTTAGGAGCTAGAGTTAAAGAAATTTTAATTAAAACAAAACTTTGAGAAGTCTGACTCAATGTCCCGTCCTTCCCTGATCTAAGTCATGGGAAAACTGCCACTCAGGTTTCAACCTGATGTGATGTCACTGTTCTTTTCCAGTTCTTCAGGAACAAAGGGTCCTTCAGAAAAACAGGGAAATCAAGCTCTGATATTTCTGTTTATACAAACAAGACGTAACAAATCCCCAGAACAAAATCCTTTTGGTTGAAAAATACTAAGGACCTGTCTACATGAACAGTTAGTTCATGACAATCTGAGGTGTGAATATACCCTCACTTACCTGTGGAGGACTAATTCTCCATATGGATCCCACTGACATGTGTTAACAGTTTGTTAATGCTTTTTGATCTAGTCCTCTTTGAAACAGGCTAGACCACAGCACATAAATGAATTATTAATGCATATCAGCATGATCCACATGACAGCTAGTCTGCAGCAGGCTAGCGTGAAGTGGATTCACACTCTTGCTTGCTGCAGACTAAATGTGTTTGTAGACAAGCCCCGAGACTTGAATTTTCAAAGGGATTTAAGGGAATTTGATGCTGAAATCCCACTAGAATTCAGTGGCAGTTTGACAGCTAACTTTCTTAGGCTCCTTTGAAAATTCCAGCCTATGATTGACATTATGCATTATAAAGGAGAAAAAAAGTAGAAGTAAAGAGTACAATCTTTTTGTTGGTTTTATTTTATAGTTCACCTTTGAACCACAAAATAAGATGTATTTACAATGTCATTAACAGTACATAATCTGTAAACATCCAGTATGTATGTATCCAACCTGTAAACAAGATGATAAACAGTTGTCATACTAATAGTTTTACATTATGTTTGTGCCCTGTAAATTAAACCATAATTGCATAGTCTGGAACTTACTGGTTCTGGTATTGAACAATGACAATAAGATCAGTGTTAGTAAGAAAATGTTTATTAGATTTTGATTTGCCAATAAATAGTTAAATTCTAATTCATAATGGTTTATGGCAAAGATTACAGAAGTTTTACCACAGCCGTGTGTGGTAGCACAAAAAGAGCCACATAGGCTTTTAAAAGGGGATGACTTCTTCAAATACTGGAAAGCTATAATAGGCTTATAGTATTTGTATTCATTCTGTAAAGTAAGAATCTGAAATCTACTTTCCTCAGGATGGAATGTTTGACGTCTTAGTTGACTAGATTTCTGTTCTGTTTAGTAATACCATCTTTACCACATTGGAATAATGATTGTTTTTAGTATTTATACAGTGCTTTACATTGTAAAAGCACTCTACAAACATCAATTAATCTACACAATGTCCTCGTAAAATAGGTAATTGTTATCTCCGTTTCATAGTTGAGACATAGAGGTAAAATGACTTATATGAGGCCAAACAGTGCTCCTGATTCTTCTCACAGGTGTAATTCCACTGACTTCAGCATGGAGTGTGACTCTTATCAACTATCAGTTACTCCTGATTTACACCATTGTAAGTGGGAGGAGAATCAAGGTCAAAGAATGAGTGGCAGAGCCAGGAGTAGAACCCAGATGAACCTGTCTCCTAGTCTGAAGACCCATCAAAGTCCCAAATGCTTGGAAATGGGACTAATAAACCTTGGGTATCTACAGGAATTAATGACTGAATGCCACTAATGTCTAATTTGCACTGAGGATTAATAAAACTTTGGGGCCAAAGTTTAAAAATCCATCTCCAATGTCGTATGTATGTATTTTAATTTTTCTTCAAAGAGATAATGAAAACTTTTAATCAGATGCAGTATATTTTTGAATGTTCATAGCAAAGAGAAGATTCTTATTGAATAAAAATGCAACCCTAGTAGGTTTGGGACAGTGTAAAATCCTATCTCCAATGAAGTCTGTGGAAGTTTTGCCATTAACTTCAGAGGAACCAGAATTTTACTCTGTCTTAAATGTAAGGAAATGATTTTATCCACCAGGCTACAAAATGTATAGGTTTTTGCCTTAATATTTTTTAGGAGTTTTCAAGAGTTAACAAAGAAGGTGACAATGTGAACTCTTTATGGTTTTCAGGAATCTGCAAGGGTCACGCAAAGAGCGGAGACCTATTTGGTACCTACAAGCATAAGGTGTAACAACTAGTATTTCCAGAAGGAAAAGTGCAGGCTAGAAATGAGGGGCAAGCTGCTTCTTTGAGGGAGTTGTTGAGGGACTGGAACTTTCTCACGTATGGTGATGTGGAAGCAGATAGGTAAATGAGTTTAAGACAAAGATATTTTTGGAATCCAAAAATCTACTTAAATCTTCTGGCTGAGTAGCAAGATGTCTCTTGCATAAGGTAGAGGATGGAGTAATAAAGTAGTTTATTTTATAATCTCATGGAATTACTCTTGCTTTACACAAATGTAAATGGGAGGATAATCAGGCCCAATGTGTCTAATGTCAATACTTTGGCCATCCTAACTTATTGATAAAACGAGTCGTTTAGACAATCATCATCCTTAGGGCTCCTATAGAATGAGAATTTCCAGTTAAAGTCTCAGGGTAGTCATGGTAACAAGGGGAAAAAATGGAAGTATGGATTAAAAAAATGAGGACTTGATTCTCATTCACTACTTTGCAGTGTAAAGGGGACCAGAGCAATGTAAAGGGGCCTCGGTGTGAATGAGAAGTCACACCTAAGTGTCATGGAAGTGGTTTGCATTGTGTATGCAGGTGTGCTTGTTATGCTTTTTAACAAAGACGCTATGTTTGATAACAGAGAAATATTTTGAATATAATAGCTGCCATGGCACTGTCATGGGGTTCATTCACCACTGTGGCACCTCTTGCTGGCCATCACAGGGGTTCACGCTGCTAGCCAGTGTGCCTTCCAGGTAAGGTTGCCAATTCAGGTTGGATGTATTCCTGAAGGTTTCATCACATGACATAGTCTTTAATGGAAGATTTGATCTTAATTCCTGGACAATCCTGGAGGGTTGGCAACCCTACCTCCTGGTGGTGCCTCACCTGTTGTTGTTGCCTGCAGATCTGACACAGTCTCAGTACTGCAACATCTTTGTCCCGACTCAGTCCTCTGGCTGTGTCACTTGTCCTTATTTTCCTCCTTCCGGGGGAAGGAAGGGGTGGTGGGAAAATCTCTGTTCTAGAGTCTAGCCACTTCCCCAGTGGTGCGTGTGTGTGTGGGGGTGGGGGAGGCCCACCCATTACTCTGGGTCCTGGCCCAGGGATTCTGAAGCTAGCAGCATCCCGATGCCTCTCCTTAACTTCTCACCTATGTTACTTCAGATTCCCCAGGCCACAAGAATAACTCAAAACCCATGACTCTATGCGGCCATCAGGGCAAAAAGGTAGCTTTGATTATCATAGGGTGTGACAAATTCTATCTGCTGCACTACACTAGTGCTGCCATTGACACAGCTGAAAGATTTCAGTGCTCATCTCCACACAGGAAACGTATCCGTTTTTCAAAGACAATATCCCAGCTGCTACGGATTCATCAGACTAGTAAGAAAGGAGACTGACTGCCATGTAGTCTTTGCTGTTCTGTTGAACTTAATGAACGGTGAGCTTGAAGTTAAGCATGTTGACTGTTGAACAAGGGCCTTCATTTCTGTGGTAACCTGTTTTAATATGTCACAAAAAGCTCACTCAAAAAAAAAAAAAGGCAGGTGGGGAGGAAACAGAGAACCATGTTTTGGGACTTCTAATTTATTACTGGACAGTGTTTTGCACAATTTGTCTTTTTTGTAGTTACAATGTATTCACATCCACATAGCAATCCTTATAATTATTTTAATACATTCACCAATGCATGATCTGGTAGCTATTAGGCACACTGGTTCTGATGCATCTAAAGTCTTAATATGGGGATGGTTGCTTCTCCCTCCCCACGCCCCCCCCCCCATGCATTGTGACCTACTGTGGCTCATAGATGTTAATACATCATGATTTATTTTAGTGTTTATAAGTGTGGTGTGTTGAGGACTGTGTTGGAATTGCAAGCTATTGCTTTAAGAGCAGCGGGGAGGGGAGATGTTCCCTGGACCTGCTTGCAGACTAGAGGGTTCTGTAGCAAAGCATACAAGCAGAGGCAGTTTGCAAACAGACAGCTGAAAGCTGGGTGGCAAGAGCTGTGCCTCTCTGCCTTAGGGTGCAGCCTGTTTTTCTCTCTCTGTTTTGGGGTTCATGTATTATTGTTCTGAATTCTCAGAAGTAAAGTAGTGTTAGGTTGCAACCTTCCAGCAAGAGAATTTGTTTTTTTTTATTTTACTACTATGTTTGTATCCATGAAACATAACAATATGTGAATATTTTGTACCATATACAGCAATTGTTTTGTGTAAGGAGACTTGAGGAAAGTCCTTCACTTGGTTATAAATTGTTTGTTCTATAGTTCTAAAGGAACAAAAAACTTTCTAACCATTGTATTATATTGGTCTGTTACTAGATGGAAATGGTAAAATTGTCAATAATAATAGAGAAGATGCAGAAGTGTTCAATAAATAATTCTATTCCGTATTTGGGAAGAAGACAGAAAATATATTCATATCATAAAACGATAATGAAACACATTCCTTTCCAACAGTAACTCAGGAAGATGTTAAACAGCATCTACTAAAGTTAGACATTTTTAAATCACCAGGTCTGGATAATTTGCTTCTGAGCGCTTTAAAAGCACTGGCCAAGGAGTTATATGGACTGTTAATGCTGATTTTTCAATAAGTCTTGGAATTTGACAAACAGTAGATTAAAAAGATTAGATTAAAATCTGCCTAAGTAACAGATCTCAAAATGTAATTCTAAATGGAGAATCATCAAGTGGTGTGGTTTTAGTGGGGTCCTACAGGGATTGATTCTTAGCCCTCCTCTAGTTAACATTTTTGTAAATGACCTGGAAGAAACCATAAAATTGTTACTGATAATTTTACAGATAAGCTTACAAAGAGAAGGTTAAAGGGTTACATGATCACAGTCTATTTTGATATCTGCACAACATTTTGAAGGCAGTGGAAATGAAACTTCCACCCAGGTTGACAAATTTGGGTTAGCAGGGCTCACACTGGTGCTCTAAAAATAGCTGTGAAGACAGCACTTTGAAGTTGTGGTTTGGGCTGGAGTTGGGCTCTGAAGTCCATCCCACTCCTTAGCCTTTAGAGCCTGAGCTCTAGCCTGAGACACAACTTTCAAGTGCTGTCTATACGGCTATTTTTAGGGTGCTAGTGTGAGCCCTCTTAGCTCAAATCTGTTGATCCAGGCTGGGAAGCTCACTCCCGTTGGCTCCAAAATCCTGAGTAGGCATATCCTATAAGAGCCTGCATAGGGAATAAAACTTTGATAGTGGGTTCTTCAATTTAGCAGACACAGATATAACAAGATACAATGACTGAAAGGTGAATCTAGAGTCTAGACTAATTCAGATTGGAAATAAGATGTACATTTTTAACAGTGAGGGTCTTAGTCACTGGAACAACCTACCCGGGATGGTGGTGGATTCTCCAGCACTGGACATTTTCAAATAACTTTGGAGTATTTTTCTAAAAGAGACGACTACTTCAAACAGAAGTTGATTCAGAGAAGTCCTCTCGCCTCGGTTATGCAGGAGGTTAGACTAAATGATTGCAATTGTCCCTTCTGGCATTTTCTGTGAATGAATAACTCACTTGCCTGTGCACAGGATGTATTTTTCCTTTTTGTATGGTTTGCTGTCTCACATGCCAGACTTTCTAATATGAGTTCTGATTTAACCTGCAAAAGTGTATGCTTTCCTTGTACCATATTTTCTTGTACACATAGGGCATTTGCACATGGAAACACGGTGAAATCCTGGTCCGGATGCCAATGGGGGTACAGAATATTTACATGGGCAAGTATTTATATACTCACATGAAAAAATTGCATATATGTTTGTGTCAAGCATCTCAGATTTGAAATTTTGGCCCTTCAGGATATGGTTTCAGAGTGATCTATACAACTTATTCTTCCCACCTCAGTTTGTCAAAAATACTATACATTCTGAAGGAACACATTTCCTCAATTTCAAATGAGAGAAATTCATCTTTGGAAATGGCCAGCCAAGTTACATCAGATTAATTAAGATTTTTCTTCTCAGGGTGGTCTGCTTTATGTGGGGAATTGAAGGGGAGGAGGTCTGTGGGAGATAGGGAAGGGAAGTCGGAGCCCTACCACTACTCGCTTTAAAGGCCACAGAGCTTTTCTAATGAATCAAGTCCTCAGAGAATAAGAATGCACATCTGTATTTGTCAGAACATGTGATGTGACAATAGCTACATTAATAAAATTATGGCTTATTGTTTTGCACTTTCATATGTTCCGTTCATAATACAAATAGTCACTACAAAGTAAACCATCTATCCAATTAAATTTCATATGACTTTATAATCTCTAGTTGTAAGCTGCTAGTTTTTTTATATATATTTTGTGAAAATTTAGATCCATAAAATAAATGCACTGTAACATGTCCCATCTCAATAATATAAATAAATCCTTCAGAAATAAACATATAAACTAATAAAACTATTCTCCCAAAATAGTGACTAGTAAATAAAATGTCAACTAATATGAAATAAATAGTCTTCTTCAGAGACAGAACTATTGCTGGACTGCTGCCATATATTCCATAATGAAAACATTGTGTTCTGACATTTTATGCCATTACATGAGACTGCTGGAAATAATTCAGTTAATTTCTGTAGTAGTTCACCTTTTGCGTGATAGTTATTTAATTACGTGCCTGTTCTCACCAGTTTAAGATTAATTAATAGAACCAAGTCTACTTTTCTAAAGCAAGTCATTGGACATATTTACTTGCATTCAACAAGTTTTGATTTATTTTAAGTACGAGAAAATGGCAATAATAAGTAATATTGCCATTTTGTTGAGAAATCTAAATTTTGTGAAATTAGGCTTTGAATTTTTTTTTTTAGTTTTCTGAAACTTCTGCTTATTGTAAATTTAATGTAATTGCATTTAGAACCCAGTCCAGCTCCTACAAAAGTGAATGGAAAAGCTCCTATTAACTTCAGGGGGAGTTGAATTGTACCTTAGGCCTGGACTACACTACAAAAAGGTGAACACAGATTGCCTTGTGTTGGCCTGCTTGTGTTTTTGGCTATGCTCAAACTGGTCACCAGCTAACATAATAGCTTAGTTACAGCAAAGTAGTAAAACCACATCCTGGAATGGTGTGAAGCCAGGGCTGATCTACTGAGGTCAATGCAGTGCAATTGTAGACACTGCATGAGCTGTGTTGACCCTAACAGTCCTTCAGCAGTGGTCCCACAATGCCCCATTCCCTGCAACAGTGACTGCTCAGGTCACAATTGGAAACTTAAACTACCTTGGGATCATGGAGACTGGAAGTCTCTCTCCATGTTAAAACTTCCTGTGTGTTTTTGAAATTCCTTTTACATATTGCCCACTTGCAAATCTAGCAGTTCTCCCTTGCTGTGTGCAACTGCCCAACCAACCATGCCAGCTCCATGCACTAGACATGCTGCGGCCTGGAGTAGACATGAATTATTGGATCTCTTGGGACTGTGGGGAGAAGAGGTTGTGCAAGCACAGCTACGGACTTGCTGGAGAAACATGGACATCTATGAAAACATTGAACGGGAAATGCAGGCAAAGGGGTATGATAAGCAGACATGCAAAACCTGTGGGGAAAAAATAGAGAAATTGGGCTTTGTTTTGGCCTAATGGGCTTGTGAGTTGCTTGTTGGCTAGTTTTTGGTTTGTTGCTTGTTGTAGCTTTTTGCTTCTTTTTTTGATCGGCTCCCGGCAAGTGGGGGCAAAGAGGGGAGAGAGTCGGGGTGCACAGCAGGCCCACCACAGTCCCAGACTCCACGCCAGGGGGATTTAGTCACATAGAGTGTTGGGGTTCTTAGGGATTGGCTTGTTTTGAAATGGGATTAGCTTGATTTTTGGCTTACTGTGAAAGTCGGAGTCCTTATTTACCGCATGAAAGTTGGCAACTGTGATCAGCAGGAGAGCCACATCAAACTAAGGAACTTTGTTAAGCATAAGGCAAGGTCAAGGGGTTCAAAAAACTATCTGGTGCTGAGCCACAGACTTGCCACTTTTACAACTGCCTGCCATACTTGATGGAGACCCCACCAACACCTGGCAGATCACCGTGGATACCTTGGAGGAGCTCAAGACAGACACTCCTGCAGTGAGCAGGGAGAGCGAGGTACGCTACCCATGCCACGAGCCAGGACCTGTTTGAGACTCCACCACAATGTAGCGAGTTCCACCAGCCGAGCATGGACCAGCCCATTAACAGGGAAGGAAACTCGGGTGAGATGGAGCATGCCAATCAGTTTGTTTATGTACATAGGGATATCCCTTGTCTCCTCCTAAGGGATCTTAATAAAACTTTAGTGAAGGTACTCTGCAATCCTCTTCGAACAATTTCTAGGGTTGGCTGCCTTATGTTTTCCTCCATGTAGGACATTTTCCTATGCCACTCCATGATGAATTCAGCAGGTACCATTATAGTAAACAGGCTAGCAGCATACAGGCCTGGGCAGCTTCAGGATGCCAATAGCAGCTCTCTTTGCTTTTGTTACCCTCAGGAGTGAGTTACCAGCCAAAAGCATCACTGCCTGTGGAAAACAGTGCCAATATTCATTGTCCTCTACTGGTATGTGTGAACTAGGGACCAAAATTGTATTTCTTCATGAAACTGAAATTCCTTCCACCCCTTGCTGTGGTGGGCCATACTCACTATGGCTGGGCTGGAGACCGGTGCTGTGCTAAGGTGTGCAAAGATGAAATGACAATAAACATGACTTATTAAACATTTTTGTGGGACGAAGGGAAGGGAGTTTTGAAACTTGTCTTTCCCTTTCCACTGTGACTGGAACAATACAATGATACATCTGTTTTTATCAGCAACTGCTGTTGTGGCCGTAGGGGGTACCCCTTCCACACCCACAGAATGTCTAACCCAGAGGAGGAGGAGAAAGATGATGACTAGGGAGGACGTGTTCAGTAAGATTCTACAAGCTAGTGCTGCATCAGAGCATGAACAAAGGGCCTGAAGGCATGGAGAAGGAAAGAGCAGACAGGAGAAAGACCCAAGAGTCCCAGCAGAAAAAGAAGAGGGAGATGCACCAGGATGTAAAGGGTCTTCTCAAGAAGCAAACCAAATGACCCAGACTCTGGTTGACCTACAAGTCTAAAAATCCCAGACTTCCTGCCTTTGCAGTCTTTGGAGAACTCTACAGTAACAGCTCCCCACACCCCCCCAGCATACCAGATGACCTCCCTACTCCTATCATTCCATGTTTGTCTATATGTGAAAAATACAAACCAGGGTGAAAACACAAAAACTGAGAGAGACAGAGGCAAAATGCAAGAAAGCCAAGCATCTGTCTATGAGCATGGTGTATGACCCTAGAAAACACCAGACAGAGAGAGACTGTGTATTTGGGGGCTGGGGTTCACTAAAGAGGATTAGGGTGATAAACTAAAATAATAATCTTTTGTTTCTGGTTCCTCCTGTGTTCAGAGAAGCAGAGAATTGTACGTTCCTTGTAAATAAACAAAACTGCATCAAAAAAAATACCAGACTTGATGATTGATTTCTACCCCCAACTGGAATATCCTCAAGGCCCCCAAATTTTGACAAGCCACCCGCGATGAAAAGGGGCAACTAAATGACAGTCAGGGGTCTCATGTCAAGATGTGGATTTTCCTTTTCATTTCAGAAGGTTGTACAGGAATCTTGTAAAGAAATTACTTGTGGCACTCAGTCGATGGATCCGCTGGCATGAAGCTCTTTGCATTTAGAGTTATTTTTCAGTTACTACTGTGACTGTACTTCAAAGTTGACTGCATAAAATCAATTACAAAGGGAACAGAATGTGAAGGGGAGAACAACTGCAATGGGAAATCTAAGTAATATTTGTTAGTTGATTGGAAAATTTTATGTTATACAAAACAGGCAAAACTGTGCTATTCTCCAGCACAACTACACATATTACAGCTCAAAAGATAATTGCAGGAACATTAGTAACTTCATGTAGTTGATGTGTCTTGGTAAAAATTACAGAGATGTAATTGCAGTGAAGAAAGATTTAACACCTCATTTTGTGCTTCCTTTGAAGTCAATGGGAGATCAGTGCATGTAAGCCTTGCAAGATCCAGGTCCCAGTGCAGCAGAGCATTTAAGCACATGCTTAAAATTAAGTATGTGTTGAAATTATTTGCTTAATCTGGAGCAGTACTTTATCTCAGAAAAAGAAATTTTAGGTTAGAATATGTTACAATTGTTACAATCCTAACAGAGCTCTCCTTGTGGATGGTCACCACATTACTTTATTAGACCCAAACCTTGGATTCTGCCTGAGTTTAGGCTGGTTAAATTGGGACAGAGTCCAGTCACTGTCATAAACTCTGTCCCAATTTAACCAGCCTAAATTCTACACACTCTTGGCATGCAGATCCTCTGGCACTCCTTTCTCAGATATGGGACTCTGCAGGCCAACAGCACTGGTCCTGAAATTAATATTGCCCTCTCAAGCCTGCTCAGTAGTGACTGCATGCTCCTCAGAGTTCCACGGAAATCATGGACTCTCTGGATTTCTGTTTCATCCTTCAGAGAGTGTGTGACAGTTAAACTGAGAAAGAGACAGCTATCACAGAACAATTCATAAACACTTTACTCATAGACAAAGCACAAGAGATATACAGATCTATGGGAAAATAACAAATACCTGCATGGAAATTCCTGCTTCCAGTGTCCTCAAAACTCCAGAACCCTTTGTGTTTTGGTCCTTTTTTTTCAGGGTCACAGGATCCTCTTCTCTTATCCAGTGTTGCCTTCTTGTTTGAGACAGTGAGAGAGTGCCCCTGCTAAAACCAAAACTTGTCCTTTTATAAAATGCTATGCCCCTCTGTGAGGTGCTTAGAGCAGCTTCAAGTCTCTTTTCAGGTGATTTATTGACAGCCTACCTGAAATCCAGATTGGGAAAACTTGTTCTAAGGTACTTCCATTTGAATGGAGGATCATCCGGATTAAGAAATCTTGATGCTCGCCATTGTTAACCTACAGCTAGTGGGCACGCAGAGTCTCTGCTAAAGAACTCCTGGTTATCTCAGTCCATTATGGAGGTTAAGAGGCAAAAGTGAAGGCACAGTGCAATATACAATTAAAATGGAGTTGCCGACCAATATAGACATGTGCAGGCATGCACTCCTCTGTCACTGCAATGTTGCCAATTTCTGTAATTTTCATTCTCAATCTTGCATTTTTGGGTGTTTTTCTTAAAACCCTCTCTTGGGGTCAATTGATTACATGAGAATGTCAGGTTTCATATAAAAAGAAAGTTACTGAGAAAGTCTTGAAAATGGGAACACTAAAGGCTCGTAAACTAGAAGGCAAATATAAAGTATCCCAACTTTATTATTTTTAAAATTTTATTATTTTAAAGCCAGTCATGTTATTTTGGGATCTGATTCTTGATTTTTTTTTTTTTTTTTTAATACTTGAGGTTGACAATACTGTATGTAGCAAAGTCTATAAACCTACGCCTTGTGAGGCTGCAACATTGTTTTACTTAAATAACAGTGATTTAAGGAAAAAATGTGATCTTTTCTGTATGTAATTAAAAGGAATGGTTTGGCTTTAAGACACTGTTTTAAAAAAAATCAGGCCAATAAAAAATGAGTGATTTGGACCTTGGCCACTAAGAGACCAACCCTACAAAGTGCTGAGTGTCTGCTGTAACATGCTGAATGGCCTCAACTCACAATGAAGTTAGTAAAGTGAAAGCAAGCCACTGTCAGTTAAAATTTTGGGTGCGCCACACCTTACCGAGTTGAACGCTTAGTTGCTAAGGTTGACCCTAAAGATTTACCAACAGTTTGTTGGGGGATGTCCACTCCCACCTGCAAAAGTCCACAACTGTGTTTGTGCAGGGGCTCTGTTAGAGGCCCATTAAAAACATGGCCCTCAATATAATAAAATATCTGTGTGTGTGTGTGTAAAAATATGTGAAAATGAGAAAGTACATTGAAAAATAACAATGAAAGAAGACAGAGACTGTGCCCAGTTTATAGTTTCGAAAGCAAACTTCTACAAGCTGTAGTCATTATTTAAAGTTGTCCTGCATTGCAGTTATTTTGTTGTTTGTTCACCCAGGAATTGAACATAACAAGCTGCAGTGGTCCTAGGTTGCAAGGGGACACAATTCTTCTCCATGCAAGCACCTTTTGCAGCCAGCTGACATCCGTGGATATAAGCTGGACAGGGGCTACTGATTTAGGGGTCATTGCTCTAGCAGAAGCTTCTTTAAGGTAAAACACTTAAAACCACCCCACTTCTCCACCTGCTTGCTTTGCAGCAATAGGTATACATTCCTCCTGTGGATCTGTTTATCTGTGCAAAGTAATGAAAAAGATCAATTGTATTCACTGGGCTTGATTCACTTCTGTGCCAAAGCTCTGCTTAGTGTGGAGGAATTGAAAGGGGCCAGGAGTTGGGTTCCAGCTCTGGCTCCCTGGTTCCCAGCTCAAGTCACAACCTTGCTGGAGTTGGAGTTTCTTCCTAGCAGCTCCGACTTGTGCCACTGATGCAGGCACTATAGGTGTAACAAAACAGAGCTCTGTCATGAATCCCTCCTTGCCTGGCTCCAGGAAGTCCCTGGCTGCTCTCTGCATTGGGGTGAGAGAGGAGACAGTAGGCACAGGGGCTGGAGCCAGCACACTTGTATAATTTGGGTGTTCCTCTGAGATGGAATTTTTCTGCTGGACAGATGCAGCCAGTTTCCAGCCCCTTTATGTCTCTTAAGCGTCAGAAAGGCAACAGGACAAATAAAACCATAGTGTAACTTTTTTGAAGCTGATGGAGTTAAACTAGGGATGATTTTTTTAAATATAGAGAAATAACTGTTGTTTTACATTTCAGCCTCCAGGGCCTTTCTGCTAATGGATGCCAGCTGACAGATGATGCTATAAATGCCTTGATTGAAAAGCATGGGAAAAGGTAATTCATATTCACACAATGATCCTGTACTGAGATATTAGCCATTAACAAACCAAAGAATAATAGCATTCCCACCACAAAATGATAACAAACCTACTTTTAATGAAGGTGCAACACACAGGAGTACTAGTAAAGAGACTGGTCCTAGTCACTTGACATGGGTCAGAGTTAAGAATGGTTATTTCCCTTGTATCCATTCACTGCAGTGGCTCACCTACCTTCCTTGCACATCCTGCTATGCTCATCCTGAAAAACCAAAATGCAACCTTAAGTCTGACCATATTTATATGGTATATGTTCAAACCACCTGAACACAATGCACCAACATATAAGCAGTCACAACATATATAAAAATACTTGAACATGTAACCAATAATCTTACTCTTAGATTTAAGACTTAAGACTGCTTGCTTGGTGTTTTTTTTTTTTTCAGGATAAGGGTGGAAATTTATGGGCTGTAAGGAATGTAAGGGAGGTAACTAGGGTTGAGATGGGGAGCTGATGAATGGAGCATGGAAGAGAGACTGAACAACTGAATGGTTTCTTTGTGTGCTTTACAGAATTTGTATTGGTTTATACAAGGTCTGACAACCTTAACTGAAACCTTACAAAGTTTTTTTGTGTAAAAATATGTATTGGGCATCATGCTCAAGCCCTCTGATGGCAGTAGATCAAAAGGAGATAAGAGGAGATTTCATAGTAAGCTTTAAGAAAGCATGGGAGTGAACATGAAGTATGTAGGAGGTAGCATATCATTTTGTGAAGGAGTGAGACGTAATGGGATAATTCTGTAAATTTTCTGAATGCAGACTTTTTGCTAAAATATGTAATTAAAAATAAAGGTTAGGAATAGATAATAAATCTGTTGGGAACCCATTGCAGCTAATGAAAAATCATTTTTTATATTACCTATTTCAGCAATAGGGTAGAATAATACATGAGCCACTAAGCGATAAATGCAAATCTTGGCTGTGTAGTAGTGAAGCAATAAATAAAAAAGATCACAGGGCTGAATTGTGATATTTTTTCCCTACCCAGACCAAGGGGTACTTTGAGACAGACTTGCTTGTCAATGGACATCCTTCTAAAAAACGGAACCATAAAATATGAAAATCTAGTTTTATTGTGTTTGACATTCTATTTGTTATTGCTAACAAGCATGACTCAGAGGATGAATAAACCCAGCCAGCTGAGACCTATGTTTTTGTTTACAATCTGTGGATAGTTCTAATTCTATAGAAGTTTTGTTCAGGGAAGAAATGAAAACATCAGGATGAATGAAGTCAACAGAGAAATTTATGTAGGTTTCTGCCGAATTGTGTTGGAGCTGATTTTTAGACAGAAACTTGGTTTGACTAATCAGGAGGCATACAACCTAATAACCCACGCAGCCACTCAGATTTTTTTGGGTAAAGTCTAAGGGCTCAGTCCTCGGCTGTGACAAGTGAGTTTACAGTATGTGCAATTTGATGAAGGGAAGAGTGGAAAGGTAGCCTCCTGGTCACTTTCTTCTCCCCGAACCTGGGCATTCAAATTGCCCTGGCATAATTTAGAGCAGTCTCATTGCTGCTTTAAGGTATGCCACCTATAATCAGCAATTGCTGTAGCTGAAAATCTGATGGATTGCATTTTTGCAAAGCTGCTGGATCCAGGGCCTGAGACTGAGTCCTAGTTCTTTAGAGTCTGAATTTGCTTAAAGAAATTAAATGGCAAGTCAAGTGGATATTTTTCATCTAAGGGCTGGGTTAAACTTCAGTCCTAAATTTTGGGCATTGGGTAGCAGCACCGTGTCCAGGAGAAACACCTTGAAGAAACTGTGATTCAGTGGTTCCCTAGACTGCTCTCTTGCACTTGCAAGCGGGGAGTAATTTACTTCACTCCTTTTTGAGGTGCAGCATACTTGCTCCCTCGTGCAACAATGACTAGAATGTGGGCATAGAGCCTTGGCTCCTCCACTTGCTGCCCACTTGTTTGCAGGGAATTTTGGGTCACAGCCTCTACTATCTCCTCACACTTGAAATGGCAACCTGGGAGAGTATTATGCATGCATGCAGGGTGGGGGAGGAGCCTTACTCCACTGTTTAGCTGCATAGGAAAAAGGCACCATCAAGCTTTTCTCAGTTATAGAATTGAAGCATGTCTGACCAGCAGGAGAGAAGCTGTGAAAAGAAAACCAAACTTTTCAAATGTAGCTTCCTAAATCTGGGCATGTTGAGGCACCTGAATTATTGACCTGAGTTTCAGGAATATTGAGTGCACAGTCTCATTGAAATTAGTGGGAACTATGGGTACTCAGTGCCACTGAAAGTCAGGCCTCTTACAGTATTTAGGACTCTAAATGTGAGCTTATAAGCCTGGTTCTAAGCACCTATGTGTTAATTTTTGACCAAAAGAATTCAGATGGAGTTGAAAATCTTTAGGGAGGTTTGTCATGGACATCTCCCAAGACATACTTTGTTTGCTAGAGAGGAAATAGTCAATGAGCAACATAAAACAGGACCGATTAATTTACTTTGCTATTTATGGACATTATAAAGAAACAAAAACAATGTGTAGTAGGATATATGGATAAACCAAAACCAGGTAATCAACCCTAGTCTTAACCCTAACACCCACTGCAGATAAAGGAGAGAGAAATTCCCTTCATTCTCCCAATAATCAAACATAAGCGATAGAGCAGTTTCGGAATGTTTTAGAGATCACAGTCAGCAGCCTCTAAATCAGGGTTTTTTCCATCCTGCTTTCTTGCATTTGGAGCGTGGGAATACACTGAGCTCCAGTCTCCCTTCTTTAGAGTTTATTCTCTCATCTGAAGGTAAGTTTCAAGCCCACCTCCAAGTATCCATTTTAGAACTTCTGCACTCATGCTGGTTCACCAAGTCACCATCTTCTCTGCATTCAAGTCTTGCATGAAGACTCAGATATTCAGTGACACTCACAACAAGTGAATATGTTCTTTATGAATAGGTCATAAAGAAGGAGCAAGGCTAGTGCACTTGTGCCTGGTTTGTTGACCCCAGTTAGGCTTAAAAGACGGCACCTGGCCCGGGGGGCGGAACCTGGGTGAGTCAGGTCTGAGAGTCAGTCAGGAAAGGGACAGAGTGAGCGCATGAAGACATGGAATAGGGAGATGGGCCAGAAGGCCTGGGTATTGGAAGCAGGACAGCAGGATGTTCTCTGGGAGAACCTGCCAGAATCCTTTGGGAGGGGAGGCAGTGGAAAACTGCTGGGGAAAAAGAGTCTCCAAGGAGAATCTCGGGGTGGTGGTGCTAAGTGAACAGAACATGGAAGATTCCTGCAAGAAGCCCTGAAAGAGGAAGGACTGAGAAGTGAAGGGGAGAGTCCCCTGGGAGCTGTAGCCCAGGGTGGGCTAATTTTTATTTTGTTTTGTTAATTTTGCTTTATTACAGTATAATAAGTCAAAATTGATCCTTCCTCCAAGCATCCCATAATATCCCATGTTTTCTGTGTTTGTCTTTCAAATAGTCAGTTCTTATTGACAAGGACTGTTTTCATTTTGTGTGTGGTTCACTCCTGAACACACTTCTAGCAGTATTATTACTGTGGAACAGTATAAGGGGGGTAACTATAAGGTGGCCTATATGTCAAGCCTTTGGCATGGTCATTAATCGAAAGAAATCAGAATACATGAAGAGAGTATTCTGAAGTTAATTAAGCAAATGCCTAACTTTCAGCATGTATATGGTCCCACTAAAGTTAAGTTTAGTTCTAAAACTACTGTATAGTTTGGCTATAATGAGTGTAGCTCTGCAGTTCTTTACCACTGAGCTTGCTTGCAAAAGAAATCACATCATGAAATTGATGTTAGTTGAGATAGCTTCACGTATGCAGGAACCAGTTGACACAGATCAGCTGGTATTGGGGTATTTTTTGTGTTTGTGGATCCTTGTAAATTTCATTCAATTTAAGGAAATTATATAAAAGCTTACCAAGAAAAGAGAAATCTAGAGCACTCTGCAGATACAAAATTTGTATCTGCATTCAATCTATGATCCACAAACATGGTCCGTGGATATAAAGCATATATCTGCAGATTTGCAGGATTCTAGAGGTATTTTCGATTGCAGAAGATCCTTAGCTCACAAAAGATGATCTCTTAAAAGAGTACGGCAATTTGCACTCAGAGTAGAGACTTTTTCTGCGTTAACGAATTGCCAGCAATGGTCACATTGCATCAGTTTTCAGCAATTTGAAGCCCAGTGTTACACTGTATTCTCACATGCCCAGTTATGTCTTATTTATTAGTAAGGATGACCTAAATGACACACTGAAGAAATAGCATTGGATGAGAGAGAATGCCAGTGCTGCTTCTATTTTCAGTAAATACTGCTTTTTTCATTGTTCACAAGTATTACATGTTGCATGGCTTCAGAGAGAGGTCTTTAAAAAGTGCTTTCTTTGAAAACAAAAGATGGTGGTGATTATCTGCCATGATGGCCACAGAGGAGATCTTCAACATGCTCTGCAAAGTATATGAGCATGAATTAGAATTATGGAAACACAACAAAGCTTGCCAATCTATTTGATTTTCTTCAAAGAATAAATTATGCAGTCTCAACGCTAGCAGAAAGCCTAAATGTTGTCTGTTGTTTTAATGTCTGACTGCATTCATGCTTAGAATGACACATAAAAAGCCTTTAAATAATAAATTGTTAAGCTTTCATGTACCCTTTCTTTCTTGGTATCTCACATCCTGTCAATTAGACTAAAACAGCACATATTAAAACACAGGACACAAGCACAATCAGTGGGAGTTGTGTATAATGGACCATATCCTTAGCATGTGTGGATTGAAGTCAATAGAACTATGCTGATTTACACTGATGAGGCTCTGGCTCTACATACTATTTCTGAGGGAAGAACTGAGCTCATGGTCTGTAGAATTTCGGGTTTTTTTTTTTAAGAAATAGGTGTAATCCAGCTGCTAAGGGACACTTTTTTAATGTAGTTTCAAAAGCCTCTAGCCCAACTGTTGGTGGAGATGCTAATGGCAAATATTTGTAATAAGAGTGAACATATAATCCCAATAATAGTCACTTCAGACTTGCAGAGTGACAGCAGTATCTTTAATAATTGTTTTAAGAGGATCCTTGACCTAAAGTTTTGCACCTAAAATTCACATTAGGCACTTACAAAAAGTGGTCTGATTTTCAGAGTTCTGCAGATTTCATTGATTTCACAGGATAAAGTGGATTTCACAGTCATAGCAGGAGTTATGTCGCTGAGTATTTGTCTACAGCATTCTGGCTGCAGTGCCTTTTCATCTAAGACTGGCTGTCTTAGACACTGCTAATAGGTGGTTGCCTAGGGCGACAAAATGTTTAGTTATAAGCCAGCCAGGATCTATATCCTGTAATTAAAGTTTCTTTACAATCCTTCCTACTCACACACTCTGCTGCTTCACCACTTTCTAAAGAACATGCAATCAATCCTCCTCTCAGTGTTAACCCTATCTCATCCAAACCACACACATTTGTATTTTAATACTGATCGGAGACATGTCAGTCTCTTTGGACATTTAGAACTGATGGAACATGTTGTATAACATACAATGAGAGGAGGGGGAATTTTCTCTGATGCAAAGCTGGATGAACCTATAGGGTCAGGATCCGAGGCAGAGAAAGACTAAGAAACCCCTCCTCACAAAAAATATCATGACAGGAAAAAACAAAAATGAGGATTAAAGTACTACAAAAAGAACCTCAAAATTACATTTCAAAAGTACCAGAAAGATGCTGAACGAAAATGAAAGTAGGAACAAAAATAAAATGAAAAAAAGAATACTATGGGAAGAAGAATAGGGCCTGATCAAGTGAGGAGCTAAATTCCCTAATGACTTGAGGAGCTCAACATCTCACAAGGTGCTCAGCATTTTACAGAACTCTTGTGGAAGAAATAGTAAAGACTATACCATAATGCATATACACAAAGGGGACAAATTAAGATCTCCTGGGCAGCCTGAATACTGGCGTCTCCTAACTTTTGAATATTTGACTTTGCTAAATAAATAATTCTTTTGATATAGAATTTTATATATAATCATTAACATATTGCCACATATATTTTAAATATTTTTCTTGTTCAACTCACCCCAGTAGGCATGCACAATTGCTCACAAGGCTAATTATGTAATAGTATCTTTTTTCTTTTCTAAACAACTTCCTCCTCCTTACTAAACAATTCTGTGCCACTACAATCTGAGGACTGGGACAACAATGTGACTTCCATGGTTCTGAATTATATTGTCGTAAACACTAGTTTGTGGCTTCAGTTCAATGAATCTAGGAGGAAGGGGTGGAGGTTGAGTAAATAAGAAACTATAGGGGACAGATTCAATACTGCATGCACCTTCTGCAAGGTGCAACAGAGCAGGGATCTGTTGGAATCTTCTTATGTGTCCCTGATTCTTTGCCCCCGCCCCAATCCATGGGGCCGTTTAAACTTGTGACACTTGATATGACCTCCAAAGGACCCTGTACCAGTAGTGAGTAACCGCAGAAGAAATTTTTATGTTCTGGCCATTCCCTGTCCTGGCTCCCAACATTCCCTTGCTGCTCCTGATGTGCCTCCTGCATTGGTTGCTGCAGGAGTGGAATCATATGAGCCAGCTCTACACCTGTTGGGGACTCTCCCATATACGGTGTGGCACCAGAAGGGACTTGTGGGAGATTTCCACTCTTTA
This sequence comes from Chelonoidis abingdonii, assembly GCF_003597395.2. NCBI lineage: Eukaryota > Metazoa > Chordata > Testudines > Testudinidae > Chelonoidis > Chelonoidis abingdonii. The sequence goes on along the minus strand of NC_133774.1, from coordinate 105,490,974 downwards.
CATTGCCTCGAGAATCTAGACTTTTCTAGAAAAGTCAACAGCAGTGCAGGTTTCATGACAGTGCCCTGTCAGTGTGCTTCAATCTTGGTCAGAAAGGAACATCTCTAAGAGTGAGAGAATCAGGAGAACCATGCCATAGAAAGGGAAAGAAAAAAAGGTAAAGTAGAGAGTGCTAAACTTTTATTATTTCTTTCTTTTTTAAAAAAATCAAGGGAATACATTTCAGCTTGTCAGGGAGAAAAGAAATATGGAGTAGAGTGAAAGATATTCTTCTCCACCTTTGGAATAAGAAAACCTCTTTGCATAATGTATGTTTTCTCCAGTTGTTCGGAATGATCTCATACCACATATATTTGTGTTCTTAGCCATTCAACTCATCTCTGCTCTGTTAAGAGGAACATTGATTATCTGTCGCACTGTAGCTACCATAGATAAAGCATTTTGATGAAAGAGGCTTTTCTGTTGTTTCTTTCTGTTTTTAGGTAGGACTGAATGTTCAGTGCACTTCATTTTAGGGGCTCCACATATGAATGAAGATAGTACTGTGGGAATTGCTGTAGCACTGCTTGTCTAATTTGTTTTGATTAACTCAGTACCGTCATCTAAATGGGGCTTTAGCATTTTGCTTCCTCTCACTTGAATAATGTGTGCTGGGGTGGAAAAATAGATTTTTCTTTAAATGAAAGGCCCTATCTAATGCAATTTTCAATGTACTAATTTTTATATTTAATGCTTTAAAAAGAAGAATTTATTTCCTTAAGATAATTAAAGTGGTTCCTCTTCATCCTTTAAAAAAAGTTTGACTTGAATTTTGGTACTTATATTTCATGGTACAGTGTTTATTGCAGTTAATGGGATGAAAAATAACCCTAGTTTATTTGGTTAACTTCAGTTGAGTTTTGTACCCTTGATCCAAATTTGCATTGAATTCAAGAAGTCTAATTCTGATCTCACCTACACTGGCGTACTGGAGTAACTGACTTCTGATTTACATTGATTTAAGTGAGAGCAGAAACAGATCCCAGTTGTCTTTCCCTTTTTATTGATCTGAATCTCTTGGTAGCATTTGTCATAGATGCTTTTCTTCAGGTGCCTAATCAGTCTGCAATTAGGAGTTGTTTAGAAGGCTTTTGTAATAATTATAATTTCTTGGTAACATTTTTTTTCATTTATACATTTTCAGAGTACAGATGAGCAATATGTCCCTCTGGTGCTTCTGTTTATACATAGTATGATTTGTAGGCTACTTATTCCCTTTCCACTACACGCATCCGATGAAGTGGGTATTCACCCACGAAAGCTCATGCTCCAATACGTCTGTTAGTCTATAAGGTGCCACAGGACTCTTTGCTGCTTTTATTCCCTTTTGTAATCTTTAACTATATGTAATAGAATAACGTGAGTGAATTTAAATACCAGCATGTAGAATAATGATGATTGCAAAATAACCTGGTTATAATATATAAACACACAGTAACATTTGTAAACCTGGCAGGAACAAAATGTAATATTGATGATAGAAAAACCAGAATGTGAGCCTTCTGAAATTTACTACAGCAGAAAATAAATTATTTTTCCACTACTTTCAAAGAGCAAAATATGTCTCAAGTAATTTGGTCTTCCCAGTAATTAGCCTCTTGTAAGACATTCTCTCTTGAATTTCTCATTTTATCATTTGGCTCTGCAGGATTTTTGTGTTCCTAAATCTCCACTCCTTCTCTTATCTAGCGGCCTCACTGATCTGCAGACCTCAGCTGTTTCTTGCCTCTACTTTGACAGTTCCTACCTAGTTCTTAGTGAAGAATCAAATACAAAATAGAGGTGGACTGAGGAAATGATGTTCTGGATTAGATTTAGATCTGGATTAGATTTACGCTAGGAGTTTGGGTTGAAATTTGCGTCAACCAAAATCTTGCAATCTTTATTTCTGAGATTATGGCCGAGAATGATGAAAATCTCATAAGATAGTTGTTCTCATGACATTTTCATCATTGGGGGCTCAAAAACCAGAGAAGTAGGTTCAGATCAAGGGATTCACATTCAACTCCTTATCTAGGTTTGGATTTGAACTGTATTATGGGGAGTTATCTCAACAGTCCCTTTATGTCATTGGTTGAAATGTCTGAGGGATGGAGTTCCCTGGTTGATGCCATCATCAACAATAAGAAAGTGAAAGGCACTTGTGTTTGATGGTACTTGACAAAGTAAGGATCTCTCTTAATTAGCTTCTGCTAATTAGCAGGTTCCTATCCTTGCTGAAATCAGCCACAAGAGGGAGACATGATCACCTGTGTTATGCCTGTGTGTTACACTACTTGTTGAATGGATGCTATGTGCTCAGATAGAGTTAAAGTCAGAGTGAATGCTATAGGCTTAAGTGTTGAAAGTGGGTTACTTTTAGGGTAATATATGATTATCTGAATTATTTTCAATCTGTTGCTAAATTTTGTAGGGGAAAATGAACATTGTTATTGTTTGTTTTTAAGCATTTTATCGGTGATTTTATTTATCAATTTGTGTGATAGCCATATCTAATTGCTTCTTAAAGTTATCAAATATAAGAGAACTTCATTTCAATCTCACTTTTACACAGGTCTAATTCCAATTACTTCAATAGTGCTATCCAATATTTACACAGGAATGACATCAGAATAAGGCCCACTAGGTTTATGAGAAGGAAAACTGAAACATCTTACAAGAAAGTTTATGCAAAGCTGTGGTTTTTGTATGCGTTGATATTGGATTATCTTTTTCAGTAATCTCATCTGTTTTCCCCCAGTCTCAGTAAACTAGAAATATTTGGCTGCCATGCTCTTACTACCAAGTGCCTGGGTTTCATGGCTAGAGAGTGTCCAAATCTGGAGACGCTGAACATTGGCAGAGTCCCCAAGGTTACTGATGTCTGCTTGGCGAAGATAGTCAATTGTCTGAAAAAGCTAACTACCCTCAATATAACTGGGCTCAATGTGGTAAGAACACTGTGATTTCTCACTGTTTTCTCATTGGTTTTAAATCGATTAGAAGTAGATTGGTTGATGTATATGGTATTTGTATCAATAAATGCACACTGGCATGTGTGAAATTCTCTGTTCTTTTCCAGACAAAGTGAAGTAATTGAAGGAAAACAGCATTTTTATATAAATGTTATGGCCATTTCACCTAGTTGAGACATGTAAATAGCCAATTACTTTGGTTAAAAAATGTTATCAATTATAATACAAATTCAAAATTAAACTGTAAGAGAGACAGTAGCTTCTAACACTTGTTCCCTGTACAAAGCCTGAGTAGCTGGGCTTTGCACAGGTTACTTACATAGAGTTTAGAAGGGACAGATCCCCCCTCTAGTAGTGTCCCAGAGGTCTCCCTATGTCGCGATCTGGAAGAAGCAATTATAGATGGAAACACTGCACTTGCTAAAACTCATGTCTGTTTTCAAAATACCCACAGCAACTACTACAGCCTTTAGGCTAGAGCAGTGTCTGCACTTATAGTGCCCTTCTTCTCCTATGTTTAGGGGTTATGGTAATTGGCTCTATGTAGCTGATATTATCCACTGTCCCCAATTTCCTCTCTGTATTTCTCTGTGGCACACAGTGGGTACCTGCTGCTGTTTGGCTTTACATGACTACACAAAATTGAGCAGGATTTGACTCAGTTTTTTCTTAATAACAGAGCTAACCTTAAAACTATTGGGAAAGTGTCCAACGTCCCATACATTCCTATGCTAAGAACCATAACACTTAATTTGTCACAAGGCATGTCAGTAGGATCACACCATTGCTGAGGAGAGGCACTAAAATGGGCAACTCTTATTGAGAGTCTACAGAACCATTCCAGGTCAATACATGTAGAGATTTTTAAACAATGACCAGGATGGTGAGAAGAGGGAGGAAGGACAGAGTTCAGTGAGTACTGCACTTGAATTCAACAGCTAAAGTGCAGAAAACCAAAATTAGAAAAATCATAAAGAAAATAAAGCAAGCTGAAATTAGAGTTGGAAAAACTTTCAGTAAGAAATGTGGTCTCTGGCCATGTAGAACACTCAATTCCTTTATTTGCTACTTGGATCCCCAAGTAAATACAGGATTTAACAACATCCTGCATAAGTGAGCCAAAGCTGGTATAGTGCTGAGATCCAAGACTTTCTGTATCTTCTCATTCAGCATTGGAGGATTTAGGTCATTCACATTGACAGAGCCCTTCAGTCTCACTTGGAACCTTTTGGCTTGGAAAGAAATGCTCTTTGAGCAGAGACTGTAATTTGCTATATGTATATACAATGCCTAGCTACCCTAAGGGAACCTGGTCAGACTGAGGCTCCTAAGTGCTACCACAACACAAATGACAAATAAATTACTACTACTACTAAATGAACCTCCCCTAACCTTGTAAAGTTATCACACCATGTGTTTCATAGATGTACGTGGTGATGTGGGTCCAGCTGTGTGATGGAGAACCCATGAGTCTGTGCATATTTTGATTATTATTATTATTATTTATTTATTTCTGTTGTCTTTTCTATTAATTTCCTTTGTGTTCTATGAGGGCCCTGCCAGAGGAGTTTCCAGTCTCCCTTCTTCCATATGGGTGAGAGAGCAGTAAGAGCTAGTCCAGATTCCAGGGACAGGAGTTGGCTATTGGGTCCTCCAGGCCTAGGGTCCCATTCACCCTTGAAACTTAAACTAAAATGGCATCTTCTGATTGGCTGTTGTTTAGTTGTCGCTCAGCCATGTCTCTGTTCTAGGATGGGTTTGGTGGAAGAAGGGCAGTTTACTGTATTTACTAGGGGCAATGGAGGAGCAAGGGAGAGAGTGGGCCAGGTTAGGGCACGAAGATAAATGGGAAAAGGATGAAGGAAGCGGTTGGTGTTTGTGTCAATATTTAGAATCACCAGATAGCTGTAACAGACAAAGGCTGTGAAAAGGAGATACATTATACAGGCATATCATCTATATAAACTCAAACCATATATATAATGGAACTAACACAATGTGTGCTTAACATCAGACTCAAACACTGTGCCTGTATATTGTATCCTCTTTTGACATGCAGGTTCTTCAAGGAGCAGAGACTATGTCTTCCTAAGTGTCTGCAGTGCCTAGCACGTGTTGGAGAATAATGTAAATAATAATGTTTGATAACATGACTGAAAGAATGAATTTTATTTCTTTAGCTACCACTGAATATCTCTGTGGGCTTTTGACAGACAGTTGCGCATATCTGAAAGAAATTTTTGCATTTCTTTTCCCTTTGTGTGATGCGTTCTAGGTAAGAGACCGTGTTGTCCACTTTATTGTAACACAATGTCCTAAACTGGAGTGTCTGGTTCTCAGCTCCTGCTTCCAAGTGACTGATACAAGCCTAGTGGAAATTAGCACCTACCTGCAAACAATCAGGTACAAGTTTGAAAACTAAAAGGAAACTTCTTACAAATGAATTATCATTTGAAAGTTAAAGCATTTCTATCATTCAAAAGGGACGCTACTGGGTTCATTGATATTCCAGTTAACAGAAGCTTTGTTTGGTTTGCTCACAGAAGGTATCACAATGGTGCTGTGTAAGTCACACTGTAATTGCCCTGGATCCACAGTGCTGCTCCCATTGGATGTTACAGGTGTGGATCAAAGCAAATATGTGGCCTTTTGAGTGTAGATTGCTTAATAAAAACCTATTGTTTCTACATACACACATTATGTGATTTTGATTTACAGAAGGATGTTGTCACTTGCTTTTCAAATGTATAAAACGAGTCAGAATAAGAGTAACCTCTCATACTAAAAAGAGCGAACGCTTTTCTGTGGTAACCAATCATAGCGCTGTAGTACTACGACAAGATATGCAGCATTTAAATCAATACTGTAGAATTCTGGAATACTTTACTATAAGAGAAGCAATGTATGTGAATGTGGAAATGCTAGAAAGTTATTCAGTTAATTTGAATTTTATCTTAATTATATCATTGTATCTCTGAATACACGCCTAGTTCTAATAAATCAGAAAAGAATTTAAATAAATGAATACAAGTGCAAACCTAGATAGGGATTTTGCAGAATTGATTTAGGGCCTGATTGAGTGAATGTGATACCAGAAAATGAATTACTGTGGATTGCAGAATTAGACCTTCCATCCCTGGAATGAAATCTTGACTTCAGTCAGGCCAGGATCTCACCTCTTGTCTCTTTAATCTTCTGAGTGGCTCAGGCATAGGCCAGGTCCACAAAAGAGATGAAACAATGGAAGTGGCTTCTATCCATCTATCTTGGGTATCTCTATTCTGCTCACTGATGAAGAATCTAAGCACTGCTTCTGCAGAGCTAATGACCTGTTCAATAGGTTGGCTGAACACTGATAAATGTGGACATCAAATATGAAAGGAAATGTTACTTTTATATTAATCCCTTATAACACTAACATCTTCCAGGCTGTTGGCCAAATGAAATCATAGGACATGTAGATACTATAAATGTCTGTAGTCTCCAAATAGTTAATGACAGTTGATTGAACTACAAGGAGAATATATTCCTACAATCATTTTACAAACAACAAGATTTCACGGTACTATTTGATATGGTGATTTGGTATTAAATTAATTCTGACATAGCATATATATTGTAATACAAGACACACCTTGGTAATTATTCCACAGTTTTAGCTCCTAATTGGTCAATTAGTAGCCTAAAATCCCATACAGCTGAGACACAGTTGAAAGCTTCTCCAGTTTTATTATGCATCCTCGGTGAGATACTTCATAAATGAATATGCACCATCAGGTTTTGGTCTTATGGTATAAGATTGACATTCAAGAGCCATCTAGGCATAGCCGAGTGGTACTTGCAGTTTGAATGCAAATGGAGCAACCCACGCTTATAGCTTGTTAGATATAACTCTCCGTGACACCTAATCCATTTCCCGTTCTAGAAATCATTACATTTGGGTTCCTAAAAGTGTTTATATATTTAAAAAAGTGGGGAGAGGGGATTACATTAGTGCATGATGCTTTTTTGAATCCAGAGGAAAACTGCCATGATGGAATAAAGAAAACCTTTTAGGTCATAACACTTTTTTTTTAATTTGAGCTTCCTGGGAATAAAAGGAATGAAATATTAATGAATTTAGAAAGGGCAGTTTTTTGAATAATCAAGCTGTTTTTTTGTTATGCTTTCTGGAGTTACCTGTGTATTTATTAAAAATAGTATAAATGGGTAAAGCTCTATAAATCATCCCTGAAAATGAAACTCGTTCACCACTTTTTACACTATTGTGCCAATGTTAGACATTCCTTGGTAGTAATCTGTTCTGAAACCTACAGGTATCTTGATGTTAGTGGCTGTAAAAGAGTGACTGATGTAGGAATTCAAGCTTTGGCAGGGAGCTGCCGCCAGCTTTATTATCTTGATCTGAGCTCTACAGGAACAAGCAAGAGGGGGTAAGATATAACTTCAGCAGTTATCACCTAATACTCGGTATTCTCTCTCTTTTTTTTTTTCCTGTCATTTTCTTCTGTGTAACAACTTCATTGTGCTTCTGTTGTAGGATTTGCAATATTCGGTATGATCATTCATTAATCATCAAAACACACATGAGTTACCGTATAGTCCTTCTGTAAAGAATATATAACTGGGCATCACTAAAATAGCAACATATGCTAATCACACTTTGTAATTATCACAGTGTTTGTTATATTCTTCACTCTGAGTGCAGGGAATACCACAAATCCATGTGTGAGATAAATACTGTATCATAGTGCTGCAAACATTAAGGTTGTAATGGCATTTTGCTGTGCAGAGATGTACAGGCATTCAAATATTTTATGCCCATCATTACGTATGTTGATAGCAAAGTATCCTCAGTATTAATTAAGTACTACAGATGAATAGGGAACATTTTAAAATATATTGTTTAAAGTGATTGCCTTGATTAAATTGATAGCCACATTAAAACCTCAGCTGCTTCATATCTTGCTGAAATTCTTCATATACCAAATGGTTTTAGGCTGAATCAAAATATTTTTATATTCATTTATGTGTATATGTTTACATATGTTTTTATATTCTTTTTATAGGGCAGATAAAGATCTGTATATACAAATTGCCCACATACAAACCCACGTTGGAGATTCCTTTCTAGACACATAAATTTGGTGATCACTCTTAGAAATATGTTTTCTCTATTTGTACATAAGTGTCAGATGTATAGGAGGAGGGGTGACATGCTTGTGTGTATGTTTGTGTGTGTTGGTATGTTGTTCCAGAATCTTCTATCTCCAGAGACTTCGGTGAGAGATTTCCTCATTGAGTATGTGGCAGTCTGTGAAAGGGTGAAAATATGCCACTCCGGTAGAGAGGAAAGGGTTAATAAGTTTCCTTGAGAAGAAGTACCTGCCACACTTCAGGCAAACTGTTACTTTTGGCAAGAGTGGCTGGCAGTGATGTCTTTTTAAGGATTTAGGCTGTTTAAAAGAAAAAGTTTAGATGCTGGCAGGAGCACTTGCTCCTGGGAAAGAACACACTGTGCCTGGACCCTGTCCTGTAAGACTGGTGTGAAGGGCAAGAGACTCTGTGAACATAGGGGATGGCAGATTTGGTTTTTGTATGAATTCTGTAGCAGACTTTTCACACAATGCAGTGACACCACTGTAAAAGTCTTGTGGTAGTCAGACACACTGAAGTATAGCCTCTTGAAATACAGATGACATAAGTCCCATATATTTATTTTTTGTATTGCTGGGATCTATCTGGATATTGATAGGAGAATAAACCCCTTAGTGCAGGGGTTCTCAAACTGTGGATCAGGACCCCTCTGGAGGTTGCAAGATTATTACATAGATTATTATATGTGAGTATGCGATAGTATCCTGCTGAGGAATGAAAATCAGAACAGAACTAAATGGTACTACATTATACAGTTGCCTTGCGCATAGAACCCTGACTTAGGCATAACCTAACAGTTAATTACACATGGCTAGAACAAACTAGATATTAATTGTAACCTGTGACCAACTTAGATTTGTATTTATTTCTTCTAACTTGAAATTTAACCTCTTCTTTGCTGCCTTACCTATGAAGTACATCAATCAAAAAATATCTCCAGTGTTACTACATGTGTTGCATATATCCTCTTTTGAAATACTGATATTCCAGTGGAACGAGGGCACTTCAACATAAGTCTACTCCAGTTTTACTGCTGTTGTTTGAACACCAAAGCAAAATGAGACATTTGATAATTATTGCAGCCATTCATTACAAGTACCCTCCCATTTTAGCTTCTTGTGAAGCTTTGAAATTCTTTGCTGCTCCTTTCTCTGGTTTTCAATGTCATCACTTTAGGGACAGTTAAATATTGTTTCAGGGAGTAGTGTGTGAGGAGGACGACAAATGTGATTCCAGACAGAGGACATATTTCTTTTATAAAGGAGCCAAAAAAAAAAAAAAACTCACGCAAACATGTTCTTGCTTCAGCATGGCTGTATGTGCAACTGCAAGTGGAACTTGAGTGTGCTTGTTCGCACTCTTTTAACCATTTGTCCCAGACTGTCAAGGATTTCATTATTGTGTTAGAGTAGGCGATTTCATTTTCCTAAGCTGTTAATAGCTGAAGAATTTCTCTGTGTACTATAAATTGCTAATGTTAATCTATTTTGACATTGTTACAGGCAGAACACATTTTAATAGCATGTGTGTCATTCCCAACTGTACAGAACCCTCTTCCCTCCTATTCACAATCACAACTTCCTTGTGGCAACTACAACTGCTTACATGGAAAGCAGTAGGAAATTGATTATGTATGTTTAGTTTCTTTTAATGTAATGTTCCAGCTAAAAACAAGAAGGGAATAAGAATCATATGACCAATCCCTTCTTCACAGATTAGTCTATGAGCCATTGTTTAGAAATCCCCGGGTTATAGGACCTGGATGCCAAAGGGAAGTGGCAATGGGATACAGAACCTTCCAACTCTAGGCTCTTTGGGCTCTTCATGAAATGAATTTGGCCATTGGCTGTGTGGCTGTCTTGCTTCGTGTAATTTACAATCTAAGAAATTTCCTGATTTGAATCCACCACCATTTGGGTTTTTTCCTTTCTTTTGTTCTTTATTTTAAACTACATTGTTTTAAATTCAGTGAGACGTTTTCAGTATATGGAGAAATCTGCAAAAACTGAATAACCTATCACCTCTAAGCTCCATTTAAAAAAAAGAATGTTAAAAATTCAAGCTATATTTTAAGCCCAAATGGCTTAATCTTTATTCTTCATGAGATTTAATCCAGCTATTTCTGAGGGTACCTCTAGACTTTGAGCTGCAGGTGTAAATTCCAGCTCAAGGAGACATACCCATACAAGGGCTGATCATGCTAGCGGTAAAAATGGAGTGTAGCCCTGGCAGCATGAGGGGCTAACGGCCCCAGGTATGTGCTTTGCATCTCCTACATACTTGGGATGTCTAGCTCGTCCTGTTGCTTAGACTGTGGGGGCTATGAGAGCTAGTGCAGGTGTGTCATCTCAAATTGGAAGTTACACCTCCAGTTTGAAGTCTAGACATATCCTGAGAAAAGAGGGGCATAGAAAAAATGTCACTGAAAAAGTATGAAGCCCTCTAATTCTGGTAGAAAGGAGATGCCCCCAACAGGATGAACAAGTATGTTAAAAAATCTGTATACATAGTCTATAGGTTTGTCAGGAATTGGACCTCTGATCCATTCCCTTATACACAGTTGCACAGGGAAGTTTTTCTAATGCTTATGAAATCTACTGTACAGCCATGTACAGGGTTTTAAAAATGCCAGAGAATTGGGTGTTGTAGGATATGGACCTTTCAGCTCCCCTCTTCAACTTTCTCTCTTTGTACTGCCTAAAACAAAAGGGCTTTTTTGAATTTTGTTATTAATGGGCTCTGCTAACTTTCGGCTAACTAGTTGTGCCTGCCAAGGCAGCCCATGTTGTAAGATTTTCCACAGTTTTGTGTTATGAGGTGGGAAGTCATGGCATATTGATTCTCTTGACCTGAGGGTGCAAATCATCAAATCTATCATAAATAATAAGGGAGGAGATTGGGACCAACATCCATTGATAGAATTTCCCCTCCCAAAGCAAAACTAGGTTACCAGAGACCAAGGGCAGAGACCAGGCTGTTGGGAGCCATGTAGGGTGACCAGACAGCAAGTGTGAAAAATTGGGGTGGAGGTGGGGGGTAATAGGAGCCTACATAAGAAAAAGACCCAAAAAATCAGGACTGTCCCTATAAAATTGGGACATCTTGTCACCTTAGAGCCATGAATCAGCAAAGGCACAGAGCCTCAATGGGGTGATCCACAGGGTTAACTGTGTGGGTCATATGTCTCATTACACAAGGAGGAAGAGGAGGAATGAACCCAGCCTCCCTGATAGAATGATATGGGGGAATCTTCATGGGGGGATCCTTGTGGATTTTTCCTTCCCTCAGCCCATTCCCATATGCTTTACCATAGGAAAAGGATCTGGTCCAATAGTCATACATAACAGTACAGTTTACTTACATAGCACATTTTAAGCAAGACATTTTTCCCAATTAACTTTTTGTGGTTACATCTATTTTCTCCAGCTAGCTTTCCATGTTTCCATTACACATCTTTGTGTTATTCTGTGACTAGAAAACCCAGAAAAAATAATTGAAATGAAGTGTGTCTGTGTGTGATGAGGGGAGTTACATTTTTTCACAACTGAGAATATATAACATACATAAATACTAGGTTTGTATGATTCAATTATAAAAAATCCTGGTTTTGTTTATACATTTACAGTGAAACAAGGAGCCACATGACTCATTATAGCCATGTTTTCTATATTATAGACAGAGACTTTCATATGATTGTAACAAATCAGATCTATTTTTTAATTAGAGAATTATCTACATTTAAAAAGAAGATGGCCTCACTGATGGAGTTGTTGTGCGTCAGAGGCTACAAAGCTCCATGATAACAGAAATGTTGCCAGCAGGTGTAATGTGGGTGCTCTCTTTTCATCACATCTCCATTTTTTCAGAGGTGAAAAGCCTGCTAATTAAAACACAGAGAGGAGAATAGGCTAAAGAATTGAAGAGTGTTTTAAGTACATTTTCAATTTCCAGTCCTAAATCAATGTGCGTTAAGATTTTGCATTGTGTTTTCTAGGTATCTGTAGCAACATCTTCATTTTGTTGGCTTTTATGTTGCTTTAATACAGTTCAGTTCTACAGCAATATCTAGTTTGTTTCCAGGGCCACCCAGAGGATTCAAGGGGCCTGGGGCAAAGCAGGGAAGCTGCGGCGCTTGTACTTACCTGGCGGTGGTCCGGGTCTTCGGCGACATTTCGGCGGCGGGGGGGCCTACAGTCGCTCTGTGTCTTCTGCAGCACTGAAGGGCCCCCCCGCCACCGAAATGCCACCAAAGCACTGCCACTGGGTCAGGGCTCACGGGGCCCCTGTGGGGCCCAGGGCCTGGGGCATATTGCCCCACTTGCCTGCCCCCCACCCCTCCAGGCGGCCCAGCTTGTTTCTGTTCATTTATATACGACTCTGGTATTTTAGCTGAAATGTCCAATTGATTCATATTTTAGTATTCTTTCTTTTGTGATCCAAGAGGATTACAGTGCCTTTGTCCTTGTTGCCGGCCTTTTTATATGTAGCTTGCTACTGTGGTATAAATTATATCAATAATTTTGATGCAGCTTCACAGCACTGGGTTCCCTCCACTGTCCGTTGTCCTCCTCTACTGTCCGTTGACTCAGGGGAAGAGCTTAACGCCTAGTAGGGTCAGACCCAAAGAGTACATGTCAGTTAGTTATGCCTCATCAATCAGTTATATGGACATATAACATTCCCAACCCTTTAATTACTAACAGAGCTTGTTTTATCATATTAGTCTGTGCTATTTTAATATTGAATGAGGAAGAAAGAAAACCTTATTTATTTATAAATAGGTTTAAGTTGCTGTTCCAATTCCAATATTTTATTATACAGTGAAACCTGTTTTAAGCAACCATTCAAGATTAACAAAAAAACACACTTGCTTGATAGTAGTAGTCTCCTAATATAGGTGGCATGGAATTGTACTGTCTGTGGACTAGCTTTTGACATAACAATCTGCCCTGACTGAATGAGAGGGGGCATGTAGCTGCACTGTCTAGCAGTAGACAAGGGACAATCTTCCCAAGACTTTCCAAGTCCCAGTTCATTCTCTGGTTTCCACCTTGTTTCAGAGGGAAGTATTCTGTGCTGTCTCTTTACCAGGCATCATCCTCCACACAAGCTCAGTTGTACTTGCTGGGGCACAAATGAAGAGGCTAAGTCAACACTCAGCATTTTCCCTATCTGTGCCAGCCCACTCCTGTAGTGAGTAGTGGGCCTGCAGAGGCTGTTCTCTTCCTATGTTGTGACCAGTGCCTTTACTCTTCTGCACAAATGCAAAGGACAGATGATGATCTTGCCTTTGTTTAGTGATATTTAGAGTGGTCTCTTATGACAGGAAGTTGCCTATGAAGAGTGAGATTTTGCATACAACAAATTGTCAACATCACAAGTCAAAATATACAAAGTAAATATCCTTAAATCAAACTCTAATAAATTATAAACCAGCATTTTTTTTTACTTTGTCTGTCTTTTGATAGTAATTTTGATTATTGATGGAAATATTTTTATTGGTTTGTTAGTATAAGGTGAAATCTTATCAATCTTACCAACATTTACCAATTTAAAAAAAACCTATTTCTTTCAAACTTAAATGTATAGTATGCAAGATTTTAATCTTCTCATGCTTATATTTGGAAAATAATGAACAAACTGATGTCATAAATTAACAAGGTGCTCATAACTCCAGCAGAAATGCCTGCTTTTAGATTAATTAGTGTGGAATATAATGGACTATTTTTTGTCTCCTAAGAGGAAAATATCCTTTTACTCAAGATCTGGAAATTAGCTGGTTATAGATGGTTCAGCCTACAGCTACTCTACTTGTAATGATGCCTTCAGGAGCTGCTGGTCTAGTGAATCACTGAACACATCCTATTCCTATTAATAAACTGCTTCATATGTGCTATTGTATTTTATTAGCTTAACGTGAAGTTTAGTCTCTGGGAGTGGAATCCTGGCCCCATTGAAGTCAATGGCAAAACTGCCAATGATTTTTCTGGGCTAGGATTTTACCTTGTGCTTCCATTAGTCATATGCACTGGTCAGTCTCAGTTACTAAATGCTGCTGAGTGTAGAGATGCTAAGAACACTCAAAAAACTTTTCTTCTTCCGTGTGTAGAGAGGTTTCAGACTATTTTAGTGAGAGTTTTTGAAGGAAGAATGAGTTCTTGATCTTCACCCAGGGATCAGTATATTTATACACCTCTAGAATGCATAACAGCTCTTCACCAGGAATGTGCCATTTAACAATCCTTTTTCACCATTGCGTGTATATATAGATCAAATGGCACCCATCTGTATCAGCAAGTATACCTGCAGCCCAATGTGGAGGCAGACAGTGTTTGTGCAGCCAGCCTTCTCCAAGGGCTCATCCAATGGCGGGCAGTATTAATTTGCAATTGGAATCTGATGGTGGATACTGCTAAGGGATTTATTATTTGTATAGCCCTAGCACCTAGAGGCCACAGTCAGGACCTGGGGAGCAGATGTGCTGTGCTCTGTACAAACACATGCAATGAAAAATGGTATGTGCCCTGAAGATGTTGCAGTGTAAGACTGCATCCTCTATTGAAAACCATGTGGGTGCAGGGAAGTTTGGGGCCCAAATATTAGATGAGACACAGCAGGCAGATAGAGCAAACTGACTGGGGGAGCACAAGGTAAAAGTGAGACAATTATGACTCCATCTGTATGTATCCCAAGTACCTAGTAAACGCCCTCTTCCTTGATCACTGCAGCCCACTTTTCGGGTTACAGTGGTCAGCTGCAGGTCCCCTGGCAGAGCAGAGTTCAGGGCATCTTTAAGAGAATGAGTGAATCTCTCAGCCAGGTCAGCCATAAAAATATTGGCATATTGTGGGGCCATGCGGGTGCCTATAGCAGTGCCACTGATCTGGAGATATATATTGTCATCAAATTTGAAATAGTTGTGTGTGAGTATAAAGGCACAGAGCTCGTGGCAGCAGTTTGGTTGTGGCATCATCGGGATGAGCTGTGTTCCCTTAGAACAGCTTGTATTCCATCTGTGTGTGGATGTTTGTGTAGCGAGCTCTCATCCATGTGGCTAGGATGGTGTTTTCTGGGAGGTGACCAAGTGCATTGTAGTTTCCTCAGGAAAATTTGGTGTCGCGGTGATAGTGGCCACTGCTATGGAGCCCATGGCCCCACAATATGCCAATATTTTTATGGCTGACCTGGACAACGCTTCCTCAGCTCTCGTCCACTCACGCCCCTTCTCTACGCTACGCTACATTGATGACATCTTCATCATCTGGACCCATGGGAAAGAGACTCTGGAAAAATTCCACCACCAGATTTCAACAGCTTCCACCACCATCAACCTCAGCTGGGACAATCTTACACGGGAGTCCACTTCTAGACACCCGGTGCAAATAAGCGATGGTCACATTAACCACCCTTATATGAAAACCTACCGACGCTATGCTACCTTCATGCTCCAGCTTCCATCCGGCCATCACACGATCCATTGTCACAGCCAAGCACTGATGGTACAACGCATCTGCTCTACCCCTCAGACAGAGACCAAACCTACAAAATCCTCCCAAGCATTCTCAAAACTACGTAGGAAATACGAGGAAACAGATCAACAGAGCCAGCGTGACCGAGAAGCCTCCTCTGTGCAAGAAAACCCAAAAGAACCAACAGACTCCACTGGCCATCAATACAGCCCCCAGCTAAAACCCTCCAACGCATCATCAGAGGATTACAACCATCCTGGACAATGATCCACACTTTCAAGCCGTTGGTGGCAGGCCAATCCTTGCTCACAAACAACCTGCCAACCTGAAACGTATTCTCACCAGCAGCTGCACACCGCACCATAGTAGCTATAGCTCAGGAACCAATCCATGCAACAAACCCCGATTGCAACTCTGCCCATATCTACACGGCGACACCATCACAGACAACCAGATCAGCACCCTCACCGGTTCATTCACCTGCACGTCCACCAATTAATATACGCCATATCTCAGCATGGCCTGCTCTTTAATTGGCCAAACTGGACAGTCTCTACGAGAAAGGATATGGACACAAATCAGAATTAGGAATGGCAATATACAAAACCTGTAGAGAGCACTTCAACCTCCTGGCCACACTATAGAGACCTTAAGGTAGCCATCCTGCAGCAAAAAAACTTCAGGACCAGACTTCAGAGAAACTGCTGAGCTTCAATTCATCTGAAATTTGACACCATCAGCTCAGGTTGAACAAAGACTGTGAATGGCTTGCCAACTACAGAACCAGTTTCTCTCCCTTGGTTTTCACACCTCACTGCTAGACAGGCCTCATCCTCCTGATTGAACTAACTCGTTATCTCTAAGCTTGCTGTGCTAGCCTAATATTTGCCCCTGGAAATTTCCACTACATTCATCTGACGAAGTGGGTATTCACCCATGAAAGCTCATGATCCAAAACGTCTGTTAGTCTACAAGGTGCCACAGGATTCTCTGCTGCTTTTACTTTACAACTTGAAATGTTCATGTTGGCTGATACTCTCAGAAGTCTCTCTATGCTTTTATTTAAGAAAAAAAGATGTACAACTAAGTTTGTAGGAGTATGGAATAGTATCCTTTGCTAATAGTGATAGCTGTAATCAGAAGTTTGGCTTTAAGGAAGTTAGAACTCTGTCAACTTCCCTGATAGAGCGTTTAAGCTCCACCAGCT
Source organism: Chelonoidis abingdonii (assembly GCF_003597395.2). Lineage (NCBI taxonomy): Eukaryota > Metazoa > Chordata > Testudines > Testudinidae > Chelonoidis > Chelonoidis abingdonii. Next base: position 105,474,148 of record NC_133774.1, on the reverse strand, counting down.
TTATAGGTATGGATTTTTTTCCTTTTTCTTCTTCATTTGTCTAAACCAGGGAAAATAAAATATAAATCTGAATGTATGTTTTTATATTTCTATATACAATATATACTTATATTTTTTTCTAGCAGTGAACCACAATCACCCACATTTTTCTGAGATAATGTATTTATAGGTCTCTGTGTGGAGAGCAAAAAGAGGTGTTTTTCAAAAGCCTGTGCAGAACTTGGCATTAATCTCTTTTTTTATTCTTGGGCTTAAGGGTCTGCTTGTTGGCCAGCTTCTGCCATATCAGTTTGGAATGTGTGAAGCTCAGTTTCTGCAAGGATATCACTCTGGAGGCAGTTAAAAAACTCTGCAAAAACTGTAAAAGGTAAGAGCTTTGGCTTTACACCGATAGAAAACTCAGCTATCCTGTCAGTGCTCAGCTGATATACTAAGCTATTCTATCGGACACAGACTTTGATCCTGATGAGTCCTACAGCCAACAGTACATTCTTTATATATGTTTTCCATTCATAACAGGTGCTGTTAAGGTATCTGTATTCGGATGTTTTACATTCATTTTAAATAGCTTTTAAAAACTGCAGAAGCTGATGCAACTCTCAGTGACTTTTCATACAGTACTTCAGGTGTCTACTTCCACTTAGTGTTTTTAACACTGAAAAGAGAAATGTGATCTGCAGAACATAAGCCTGTATTGTATTTTTTTAAATCGATATTGTTACATCTGAAAACACTCAGAATAGGTGCAAGTGACCCAGCTTTCTGACTGTAGATCTGAGCTGATAGAACTAACCATGGAAATACAGAATGAAGTGATAACAATCTTTAGCTCACTGGTTAAAGCAAGCAAGCAAGCAAGCTCTGATGTTGTGTTTATAGCGTATAATGGAAATATCACACCTGGAGAGGGGAAACCGAGTCACTTTAGAATTTTAGTATATCTTTAAAGTGGGGCTGTAGTTGTAAGTACTTCTGGATTAAAAATCTGTACCTTTCTTGAGTTACTAACCATGATAAAAATATAATCCTGATCCTGCAGTGAAATATACACAGGTAGGCACTTGTGCCTGCAGGGATTTAAGGCTCCACATGGCCCCTGAACTGTGGCAAATCCTGGGAGCTGAGGAATGCTGGCCAATCAGCACACCTCTCTCCCAGCTGGCCAGTGGGTCCCAGAGAGTCCCAGGGATAGTTACCTATTGTCTCTTGGCAATAGTCCTGCCTTGCTATTAGGACTGTCCCCCTTTCAGCACCTGCCCCATCAATATCCCCCACCTGTTGATGTGGGTGGATGGCACTTTGATGTAAGAGGTAGGAGAAGGGACAAGTTGATTTTCAGATGCCGTGGTGAGTTTGTAGAGCTGGCAGTTACAAAACCTGGGCTTGAAAACTCAGTTGTGTTGCTGTGGAAGCCATAGAGAACAGAATAAATGTGTCTCCATGAAGTCATATTTACAGTCGCTTTTCTTACTGTAGCCAAAGTTTAAAAGAAAAGGTTTATATTAAAAACAAAAACCAAACTCAGCTCTGTGATTGGTTCACAGTGTATTATTTATTTAACAAATGTAGCTGCTCTTGTTTTTTGTTTGTCTGCAAAGAACTTTCATACATCTATTATTATTCAGAATTATTTGCTAAGTCGTCATTGCAAATAATAATTGGTTTGTAATGTGTATATAAATGAGACCGTTGTGAGTTTTTGAAATTTGAGCTATCTTAGGTTTGATTAGACATATAAGGTCACCTGTTCTGTTTCAGTTCTGTGACTGGATGAGTAATTACGATGGCCAGTCTATATTACAAAAATAACTGGACAACCAGAGCTTGCTATAACTTGTTAAATGTCATGTAGTTACAATACAGAGGTTACAATATGGATATATCCAAAAGCCTTAGCCCAGTTTCGCACCCTGTTAAAACACTGAGTTAGGCTCTGCTCCTGTCTGTGTTAAAATTCTAACTGTATAGCAACCAAGTCAATGGACAACTGTTATATCTGAGTCTTGAAACTCCGTTGTTTTTGTAGAATAGGATTATATTTCCATTCTAACTACTCATGTGTACAGAGTCTAAATTTGCTTTCTGCGTATATTCTCCAGTACTCAAAATTCATTGTTTAAACAAACATCCTTATCAGTAACTTCTTTGCTAGAATATTTGTGGTAACAGTATGTGTGCAAAGTCTAAGCAAATATATGTAAATATTTGAACAAATATGTGTTGAAAATAGTTGTTTTTTAAGTGTTCTCCAGTTCTAGAACATTATGCTCAACAGAGATCTGCCAGATTAATGGAAAAACTTTAGAAGGAGTATTTACTTCATTCACGGAAAGGGGGTCACAAGAACACCAGCTTCATTTCATAGTTAATATTGGAGGGGAGTACAGGAAGAGCCTAGTAGTAAGAAATCCACGGCATTTTGATATAAAACGTGTCTGTTAAAAAGAAATGGCACCCTCAACAGAGTTCAAATTTTTATTTTTTTTTTAATCCAATCCTTTTATCATTGACGTACATTCTTTATTCTACCATTTATAAAATGTTTATAGTATAAACATATAAAAGTCTTTTATGGGCCTTGATGGGAAAGGAGGAGGGTCTCTTAAAATGGTTAGAAATACTGAAGAAAGATTTTCCAGCTCACTTGTTAAAGAACTCTATGAACATCTCACTCCTTAATTTAAGAGCCATGAGTATGAGGTTCTATATTACATTCCAGAAGAATTAGTGTAGTTTTACAGCTTTGTAAATCTTATCTGATTTGCTGTTCTGAGTTATGTAACCTTTAATCTTCTTTGGTATAAAAGAACAGATGAACCTCCTTTAACACTTCCTCATTGAGGAGATTCTTGAGAGATACCATAATCGCATTCCTGTTCTTTTTCTTTTCTGCCCATAACGTTGTACCAATATTGTTTCCTTGTAAATGCAAGCAAATAATTATTTGGTGTTTTGAAGGGGACTTTTTCTGTCCTGAATTGAACGTGCTAAAGGGTTGTTTAGGCCTAGAGTACTCAAGCTGCTTGTATTCTCCATTTTGCAGCATTTAGATGTAACCAGCCATATGGCCACAGTAGAAATTGTTAAGGTGCATTTTAATATAGAACAAAAGTATGGCCCTGTTGAGAAGGAACTGTCCATTTTCAGTATAGAATATGTTCAGTGTAAAAATCTCAGCAAGAATTTTACCTAGATCCTTATTCTGCTCTTATGTTATGGTACAATGAGTTTCAAATTCTGTCTACAGAAGCAGTTTCAAATGCAGCTCTTAATCATTCTGATTACATAGGTATGTTAGTTCAATAGTCACTCCTCACTTAACCGTTGTAGTTATTTTCCTGAAAAATGCGACTTTAAGCGAAATGATGTTAAGCAAATCCAATTTTGACAAAAGAGTTAATGTAAATGGGGGGGGGGGGGTGTAAGGTTCCAGGGAAATTTTTTTCACCAGACAAAAGACTATTTGTGTGTGTGTGTGTGTGTGTGTGTGTGTGTGTGTGTATATATATGTATATATGTATAGTATGTGTGTATATACACACACACACACATTTTAAACAAACAATTTCATATTGTACAGCAGTGATTGTGAAGCTTGACTGAGATGGTGAAGTCAGAGGGTGGAAGAGAGTGGGATATTTCCCAGGGAATGCCATACTGCTAAACAACGAACAAGCACTTGGCTGAGCCCTCAAGGATTAACACATTGTTAATGTAGACTCACACTCTATAAGGCAGCACAAATGGAGGGAGGGGAGACAGTATGGCAGACAGAGATACACACCTGTGTGCGTGTGTGTGTGAGAGAGAGATGCGCATTTCCGCTTTAAGTATGCTGACCACACTCTAAGTACATAGCCTTTTTAAGCATGTTGAGATAGCAACTGCAGCTAGCATGCTCTCTTCATCCTGAGCCCTGTCATGTCTCCCCCTTCTCCCCTGCTCTGTGGAGATGGGGTAAGGAGGTGGCTGGAGCAGTGCGGAGGGGAACACCCTGATATTAGCCTCCCTCTCCTGCCCTCCACCCCCACCCCGCACAGCAAGCAGGAGGCTCCTGGAACAGCTCCAAGTCAGAGGGCAGGAGCAGCACATGGCAGTTGGGGGAGGGACACCTGAACTGCTGGCAATTGTTAGCCTGCTGGGCGGCTGCTGCACAGGGAATTTAAGGGAGCGGGGAGCTGATAGGGAGGTTGCTGGTCCACCCTGGTTCCAAGCCTCCACGAACTAGCTGCAACAGGCTGCTCTTTCTGCAAGCAGTGGACAAAGCCGGTGGCTGCCAACAACATAATAACATTATAATTATATTATACATTAAAGTTGTGCAATGCTCCCTTATAAACGAGCATGTTCTCTAATTGATCAGCAATGTAACAATGAAACAATGTTAACCGGGACGACTTTAAGTGAGGAGTTACTGTACAACACAATACAGCTGGTTTTCGTTTCAGTGTGGTTTTGAAATCATAAGGAAGAAGTGTTTGCTGGGAACAGAGAAGGAAGTGCACTACAGGACAAACTTAAGTTATTTTCCCTTGCAAATCTGAGGAACTGTCCAAGACTGAGGTGTCATTATAGGAAGTTTTGGAACAAAATGATCAATTAAACAGCAATAAGTCACCAGGACTAGATGATATTCACCCAAGAGTTCTGAAGGAATTCAAATGTGAAATTGCAGAACTACTAAGTGTGGTATGTAACCTATCATTTAAATCAGCTACTGTACTAGATAATGACTGGTGGGTAGCTAAGGTGATGCCAATTTTTAAAAAAGCTTCAGAGGTGATCCCGGTAATTACAAGCCAGTAAGCCTGACTTCAGTACTGGGCAAATTGGTTTAAACTAAAGAACAGAATTATCAGACATATAGATGAACACGACTTGTTGGGGAAGAGTCAATGATTTTTGTAAAGGGAAATCATGCTTTACCAATCTACTAGAATTCCTTGAGGGAGTCAACAAGCATGTGGACAAGGGTAATCCAGTGGATATAGCGTACTTAGATTTTCAGAAAGGCTTTGACAAGATCCCTCACTGAAGGCTCTTAAGCAAAGTGAACTGTTATGGGATAAGAGGGAAGGTCCTCCCATGGATCTGTAACTGGTTAAAAGATAGGAAATGGGATAGGAATAAATGTTCAGTTTTCAGAATAGAGAGATATAAATAGTGGTGTTGCCCACTGGGACCAGTGCTGTTCAACGTATTCATAAATGATCTGGAAAAAGAGGTCAAGAGTGAGGTGGCAAAATTTGCACGATACAAAACTACTCAAGATAGTTAAGTCCAAAGCAGACTGCGAAGAGTTACAAAGGGATCTCACTAAACTGGGTGACTGGTTAACAAAAAGGCACATTAAATTAAATGTTGATAAATACAAAGTAATGTACATTAGAAAACATGATCTCAACTATACATATAAAATGACGGGGGTTTAAATTAGCTGTTACAACTCAAGAAAGAGATCTTGCAGTCATTGTGGATAGTTCTCTGAAAATATCTAGTCAATATGCAGCAGCAGTCAAAAAAGCTAACAATGCTGGGAATCATTAGGAAAGGAAATGATAATAAGACAGAAAATATCATATTGCCAATATAAGTCCATGGTACACCCAGATCTTGAATACTGGGATTGGAAAAGGTTCAGAAAAGGGCAACAAAAATGATTAAGGGCATAGAACAGCTTCCATTTAAGGAGATATCTATAAGACTGGGACTTTTCAGCTTGGAAAAGAGACGACTAAGGCGGGATATGATAGAGGTCTATAAAATCATGACTGGTGTGGAGAAAGTAAATAAGGAAGTGTTATTTACTACTCATGATACAAGAACTAGGGGTCACCAAAAGAAATTAATAGGCAGAAGATTTAAAACAAACAAAAAGGAAGTATTTCTTCACACAACGCACAATCAACCTGTGGAACTCTTTGCCAGAGTATGTTGTGAAGGCCAAGACTATTAACAGGGTTAAAAAAGAACTAGATAAGTTCATGGAGGATAGGTCCATCAATAGCTATTAGCCAGGATAGGCAGGGATGCAAAACCATTCTCTTAAGTGTCCCTAGCCTCTGTTTTGCAGAAGCTGGGACGGGTGACGGGATGGATCATTTGATGAGTACCTCTTCTGCTCATTCCTTCTGAAGCATCTGGCATTGGCCACTGTCAGAAGACAGGATGCTGAGCTAGATGGACCATTTATCTGACCCAGTATAGCCGTTCTTATGTTCTTCAATGGGGTAAGGGCACACATTTGTTACTGATGGAAGAATTCAAAGGAAATGCCCCATGTGGAAGCTCAGAATTTCCAATCCCCTTCACAGGGTATTTTTTTTAATTGAGAATCTTTTTGTCATTCTGGGACAAATTCTTCTCTCACACCATTGTAAATGCAGAAAAGTGAATATCATTTTTGTATCCTTTATATCTAAAAAGCATTTAATAAAATAACACTCAGTACTTTCCTGTTCTTTTTTTATTAATTCTCTCTAAATTTTGGAGGGTTATTTAACTGGTCAGTTATCTGGGGTAAAATTTTCAAAGGCACTGAGTGTCTGAGGATCCTAAACGCTATTGAAAATAAGTCAGATTTAAGCCGCTTGGTTACTTAGGCACTTCTGAAAATTTTACTCTTTTCTTTGGTTAAAGGAGCACTGTGATATATATATGGTACCCACTATTGTATGTTAATACACAAAACATTTGCTTTTTTCATATTCATAGATTATAAAGCCGGATGGGATTGCTGTGATCATCTAGTCAGACCTCATGTATAACATAGGACATCCTGGAATTAATTGCTGTGGGAACTAGAGCTTGTCTTTTAGAAAACAGCCAATCTTGATATTTTTTGCCACTAAAAGCTCCTTACCTTATTAAAAATGAAAATAATTCAATCTAATTTACTTTTATCATTGTAGGTCCCCCTCTGCCCTCAGTTACCTAGGGAGATGCACTTGTGTAACTGAGGGCAAAATTGGGGCCTTGATGTTTACTTTTTGCCTTTTATATAGCTTGGAAGATAAACCTAGACTGATCAATTTCTTTTTCTGATTCTCATATGCTGCAAATTGTTTGTTTAGGTTTCTAATAGCGCACAGGAGAGGGACAATTATTCTGTTTAAAATGTTGCTTAAAATATAAAAATGTTACTGAATAAATATATTACAATAAAATTCTGAAAAATTTATTGAGACCCCTGTTATATCATGGCTTGCAACCCTGTCCTCCCACCCACTTTTTACATTAACGTCATGTACATGTTGGGAATAAACTACTTGACAGCATCCCCTTAATATATCCTTCTCCAGTCACCTCCTAGCATTGGAATATTTTTGGTAGAGTGGCATGAGGAAGATTACACAGGCCTCCCTAGTTAGGACCACGAACTTTTATTGGTTATTCCAGAGGCTCGCAAACTACCTGATTGATCAGATAGTCAAGGGGCTTTAAAAGGGATTAGCGCAGTGTCGGGGACTCATTCTGCTTTTGCTGCCAAGTACTCTTTTACCATCTGTGTTTAATTCTGTTCCTAATGGTCTGCTTTCTCTCTTTCAGGTTGAAGTTGCTTCATCTCTATGGCTGCCACATCACTGATCTGGAGTCCATTAAAGAAATCAATAAAACAGTGCAAGTGTATCATGACCTCAGTTTCCCACCTGCTAACATTTAGTTGAATGAGGAGCTCTGCCTACTGCTACGGACACCTTGGCTTGTAAATATGCAACGGTGATGCTATATCAGTTAGTCTTGTACATATTTTTAATTGTAATCTCAACACGGGGTTGGGAACCATGAATTCCTGAACTGTAAGCTTGACACTGACTCCGTTTCTAGTTTTGCCCAAGTCACTTACCTTCTTCGCAGGGGTGTTGTGAAGATAATGCATGTGATACATTTTTAAGATGAGAAATACAATTCACATGCTAAATATTACTAAATGTATTACCTTTGCTATTTGATTAGAAAGAATAAAAACGTGGGTCAAAATCAGCAGTAATGTCAATGGTGCTCAGCAGGAGTAAGCTCTGGTGTAAAAAAAAAATGTTTGCAGTTGGCAAAGGAGTGTAACTTGCAGTGGCTGTGCACACTGAATGATATACACCACTGGGTATTCTGTGGGGAACAACTTTCAAAACTTGTGTAAGCAGCTTCAAATCCTACTGAAGTGACTAGAAAAAAGAAGGGAAAGGGAAGAAGGCCACCAAAATGGGGAAAACAGCATAGGCTGAAGTCCTCCCTCTAAAACTATTGTATACTAGAAATCACACACCTCCATCGTAACTCTGCATTCCTAAGGATGCCAATCTTTCATCATCTCCCTTACCAAACATCTCTCCCAGCAGACTAAACTTCCACTATTAATAGTAGCAAGAAGGGGTAGTGTGGTAAAGAGATATGTATGTCGAAGAGAATTGTGAGGAGGGGCAGAGTTAAGGTTGTGGTATTTTTCTTCTGTGTGCTTGTGCATGGAGGATTACAGGGTATGTACTGCTGTTCAACTTTTAACTTCTTTGTTTTTCTGGAGTTGTGATGGCTATGTTATGTGAGCACAAACATTTAGTTGTTTCACAACAAGACTTTTTGTGCATGTGTTACTGTTTCCTGTTGCACTCTTTAATCTGCTTGCTGCTTTGCAAACAAATGGCACAGCTCTGGCCCAAAGAGCTTAAACTATCAAAAGACAAAACAAACAGGGAACAACAAACAGGTAATGTGACACATAGTGACTGGTCACAGCTAACAAAGTTTTAGTGGCAGAATATATATTTACACACACACACAACTACATTAAAAGAACATTATCAAGATTGCAAAGCTAAGTACTCAAAAATTAGGAAATGCCAGAATTAAGGTTACCTGTGCAATTAATAATTATCACAGTTCCTGGTTGCTCTGGGCCATGCTGGGTCCAGGAGCTGAAAGGAAATCAGGGAGATTCTCTCTCCTGTGCTGTAAATGACCCTGCTGCTATGGCCAGGCAGTGGGAGGAGAAAGCTGCCTGATTGGAAGGTAAAGAGCACAAAAGTTGGTTCAGTGGTGGGGGCAAGGAACAAAGAGCCTGGAACAGAGGCTGGCAGTGAGGTGGAGAGGGAAACTGGGACTGGATGCTGGGGTAGTGGGGGAGGCAATCTGGGAGACTGGAATTGGCTAGGCAAAGAGACTGGGTCTAGGAACTGGGGGAAGACTGGGACTGGCAACCTTAATTAGGATGCCCTTGTGCATGCCACTGAGAAGAGAATTTAGCCCCAGGAACTCTGTTTAAATAAGTCTCTTCTCCTCTTTCCCCTTCCTGTTAGGCAATGTAATATGACAACAGATAATATCACAACTGTAGCCAAAATTAGTGGGATCCTCGTTTCTCCTTATAATATGAATGATTAACTTATTTAATATGTAGTGGAAAAATGCACAATTTAACACTTCAGAGTGATATTGTTTTATACTGAGTTTAAAGTGTGTGCAACATAGCACCAGTGAAACTGATTTTATGTCATGTACACTTCAGGTCCTATTCAAACAGAATATTTTAGGTTGTGATATTATGTTAGGTATTCTGTATTCACACATAGGCTCACATAGCATGATTTCATACCCTGCTACTGTCTTATTCAACCATAAATTTTCTGGTGCTGAAACTGGTTTTGAAGTGTGGTTTGAGTTATATTTTGTAGTTGGGTGAAAGTAAGCTGGTATGAGCTGTTACGGCGTACTGGTAAAAAGTGTCTGCCAGTACTGGCCTGTACACAGCTGACGTTAAAGTGCTGCTACAGCAACGGACCCTGCTTAAAACGCTGCCATGGCAGTGCTTTAATGTTGTTGCCCCTTTTGTGCCCCCCGGGGCCACTGACGGGGGCGGAGGGGGCAATAGGAGCAGCAGCCTTGAGAGCCAGTGATTTAAAGGGCCCAGGACTGGCTGCTGCTGCTGCTACCAAGGCAGTGACCAGAGCCCCGGGTGGTGCAGGCCAGTGTGGCCTACAGGCCCGCCTTTTCTGGGTATCAGAGCCAGCCTCCATACTGCTAAGTATTGAATGTTACTTTCACCCCTGTTTGTAGTGAGACAAAAAGGCACTGAAAGTTGTATCTCTATTTCTAAGCCGGTTGTAACCTTGGTATCTACCTATTGAATTCATATGACTGCTTCTTTTTGTCTCCTGGGTAAAAACTACACTTAGAGGGCCATAGAAGTGATATTTTGTTTTTGAATATTAAATTAGGCTAGAGATGGACTCAAGTAGCACATCCTTCTAACAATAGGTGCATAATTTCAGAACAAAGCTTTGTTTTGCCATTTCCTGCTGGGAATCCTGTCCTCAACACCCACTGTTAGGGCTCATAAAATGAGTCATCTTTTGTTTTGTTGTATCTGTGTCAGTTTGTTTGAATGGCATGTTTGAACCCTCTGATTAGAAACATGGGTGCCAAGCAGGATAGGTTGAAATTGGTTGATTGTATAATACTATAGGTCCCATCTGTTTTGGAGGATATACCTCTTCCATGACAGTGCTAAATGACAGTATACTTCATCTTGTTGCTTGAGCTTAATCGGCCAAATTAAAACTTCTGTAGCAGTAGAGGAAAGAGAGGCACAAAAGCCCATATTCTGCCCTCAGTTATAACCACTGACTACAGAGTGGGTTGCATTCATATAAGTAAAGGGAGAATTTGGAGAAAATGTAACAGTGACATATGGCTCTTACAAATATTGCTTTTATAGGGCCTGCTCCAAAGCCTCCTGAAGTCAGCAGAAAGACTTCCATTGACTTCACAGGGCTTTGGATCAGACACATTGTGGAGCAAGGCGGGAATGTCTTATATTGCTCTTTATTACTTGTATCATCTTAGATGTTCAGGGTGCTTTACAAAACAAAAAGTTGGAAGCCCTAGCCTAAAACCCTAAGGAAGATGAGAACAGGCAAAGGCAACATATGGAAGGGTTGAGAAGAACAAGGTGTAAAATCAGGACTAATAAAGGGCCAAAACAATATCCCGCTATACTTTGTGATGGCATATCCATGGTAGACCATGCCTCCAGAGACATGCAACCATGAAAGAGTGAATCTGACTAAGCCTGAGATACAAGATTACCAAGAAGAATAATCTAGTTAACAGCATGTGGCAACAAAGGCAAACAAGATAGGGTTGTCATAAATAGATAGCTAAGGGTTAATGTTTCTTTTACCTGTAAAGGGTTAACAAAGAGAACCAAACACCTGACCAGAGGACCAATCAGGAAACTGGATTTTTTTCAAAACTCAGGGAGGGAATGTTGGGTCTGAGTCTTTTGTCTGTCTCTCGGCTATGGGAGGCTTCTCTATTTCAAGCTTCTAACTTCATGTTTCAAAGTGTAGACAAAGGTAGCAATAAACAATAGCTTTTATATGTTTTTGTATTACATTGTTGTAAGTTTGCTGGAAAATGTTTAAATTGTATTCTTTTTGAATAAAGTCTGTTTATATAATTCTTTTAAGTAATAGCCCTGTGTATTTCAACGTAATGCAGAGATCGGATGTTCATAGTGTTTTTTCTCTTTTTTATATAAAGCTTCTTTTTAAGACTTGTTTGAGTTTTTCTCTCTGGTGGCTAAGGAACGAGAAAGGGAATTCTTGTGTTAGATCTAAGGAGGGTAAGCTCTGCAGCACAGGAATTGTGGGAGGGGAGAGAGATAGAATCATTTCTATTTCCTTGTATTTGAGGTTTGTTCTTTGTGGATAGACGGACACATGCTTCTTGGTATTGTATGTAAAGAGATTGCATCAGTACTCTCAGTTAGCCCAGAAGAGAAAGTCTGGGTGGAGAGAGAGCGGGGAAGTGGGTTATTGTCCCTTTGCGGTAAGACTCAGGGTCCTGAGTCTTGGGTCCCCAGGAAAGTTTGGGAGACCAGAGGAGCCAAAACCCTGAATTTTGGATGGTGCAGCGAGATCAAATCTGAGCTGGTAATGAGCTAGAGGGTTCATGCTAGCTCTCAGGTTATGAACGCTAAGTTGTTCAAACTGAGTGGGAAGCTATGACAGGTGGCAAGCGTAGGGATAAGAATCCAGAAGCAGTAGGAAATATTATTTTCTTTTTCTCTGCTAGGGGCTTTTAGCGGAGAGAAAGGTTTGGTTTTAAAAGTAGCCAGAGAGAAAAAAAATTTTCTGCTGCTTTAGTGCTTGCATATAAGCAAGGACCATTAAGGTGACATTAAGAGTCTTTTGTAAACAATAGAATCGCGATTGGAATCAAGTAAACCCAGCAACACACACAGGTAAATAAACTGGTTTTCTAGTTAATTGCATGATAAAGAGAAGCAAAGAAGAGAACAAAGGTCCTGTTCTGGGCACTGTGCCAGGGAACAACAGAGAACCAGCATTCAGAAATAAACACCAGAGGGCACCCCCAACACAAGAAAGCAGGAACCATGATTCCAAGAAGCCTGAAACAGTAACGAGCCCTGCAACAAGCCATAGACAAAGAAGATGAAATAGGAGACGGATAAAACTAATTAGGCAGAACTGCAAAGAAGAGCAGCCCATAAAAGAGAACAAAAGCAAAAATGCAGCTCACAAAGAAACTACAAGAAGAAGAGGTGCCACAAAATAAAACAAAGAAAAGAGGTGGCCTACAGAAGAAAACAAGAGAAGAGGCAGCCACGACAGAAAATTGGAAAAACAACAAAAGAAAGGAAGAGAGGGAAAAACGAAAAGCAAACTAGAAGTTAGAACGGCTAAGCATCAGAACCAGCCAACTCTAATCACCCTCGTCGCAGTTGTGTCACCGCACAAGAAATTCCCAACTACAAGGCAGGTATGACACTGAGGCCTTCTTAGAAAATTTGAAAGAGCCTGCTCATGGTACACATCGCTGAGAGACCAGTACATAGGTAGAGCTGAGGTCACACTCAGGGCCCTTAGCAGAGTGCAGCTGAAATGCCAAAGGACAAATGAACAATTATAAACTGTTTCAAACCAAGCCAGATACAAATGGGATACCCCGGATCATGCACGTCGGCATTTCAGAACCGAAGAAGTGGAACCAATGGGTCATTCCCCAACACGCCTACTACGTGGAAGAATTATAAGGCCCTGGATATCAGGAACAGTGTTAATCATTGACGAACTGCACCTCTTCATCCAAATGAGCAGTTCTAGATGTGTTCCTGAGGAACATAACACGGTACATACAAGATGAAAACCAAAAAATTCACCCGAGGCGGGGAGATGAGCCAGGATGAAGTGGCAGAAAGCAAAAAAGCTACTGTAAAGGGAATGAAAAACCCCAGGGGGCACACCGACAAATAACCCTACAAAAGAGGCACCCAAACCCACCTACAACCCAAGAAAGCCACAGCACCTTCCTCCACCTCACCAGTCTCCATAACTCACCTCGACCCAGTGACCCGTCGCTGGAAGACGCTATAAGTTAATGAACTGGTACATATAAGCCAACTGCCCAAGACACCATCCGGGTCAATCATACACACCATCACACCAAAGATTCCCATGCCGCGGATACCTCTCAAATCCTTGAGCGAAGGGAAATTTTGAGACTGGGCGGAAAGAAGGTTACCGTGTGGAGAGACACGGGGGCACAAGTGTCAGCTATCCACCAATCCTTCATGGATCCCAAACTCATCAACCCAAAGGCCAAAGTGACCATTTACCCGTTCATGTCACAAGCTGTAGACTTGCCTACAGCTGAACTGCCTGTCCATTACAAAGGCTGGTCAGGAATGTGGACTTTTGCAGTCTGTGACAATTATTCCATCCCTACGACAAGGGTGTACATGTTGATTATGATTTTGAGATATCACTGTCTGGTGAGGCAAACTGAACTCACAAATAAAAGTATTTCAGCTTAACAGGTTGTCAATATCAAAAGCCCAAGACTAGAAACTCCTGTTGTCAAAGGGCTGGCACGCATAAACAAGATAAACGTGTTTCATTTTGGTTAGGGAACAACTGCCGTCTGCCTTAAAGCTCTCCTCTGTTAGTCAGTATGAGTGCTCTTTCTTTATATGGTCTGCTTATTCATCAGGTCAATACTTAGTGGGCCTCCTTTCATATAAGAGCATGGAGGAAGCAGGATTTCTTTTGTTCTAGTTAGGAAGATTTTGCTAGAGTACAAAGGGTTGAATCTTAGACCATATCTATACTACATGGCCTACAGCAGCATAGCTATGCTAGCTTGACCCTGTGTAGACACAGAGGAAAAAAACCACACACAACTTGTTCCTCCAACCTACTTCTGAGGACATGTCAGCTGTTCTGGAGAGACTGAAGTTGGTACTGTGAATCCTTTATAGAGTATAATACTACAATAAATCAGTCAACCTCTAATAGTGTTTTGGATCACTCTAGAGTGGCTTCCTAAATGAGATTTATGGAAGAGCACAAATTCTGACAGACCCCATAGTTACAGATAATTCTAAGAACATAGCACTTCCTGTGCTGCAGAGTGAACATTTTAGTTCAGAACTGTAGCAACACCACCTCCCCAAGGGATGGCAGCTAGGTTGGCCAGAAGCATTCAGCTGTTGGCCTAACTGCATCTACAGCAGGGGTTAGGATTTTTCACATCACTGTGCATTATGTTGATCCATGTTTTAAGTGTAAGACTGGGCCTTAGCCTTTGTGAAGTTAATGGAGTTTACACCTCAGTGAGATTGGCCGTTTCTAGTCTATGTTAAACAAGACGATTGAAAAAAAAACATTTGGTTCCTAGATCTGTTAGTCTCTTCAGAAGTCAGGCTGTGGCACAACAATATTTTATATTACACCAGGTCCCCATAAACTTTCACTGATGTCATTTTCTGTTGATTTGACATTTTAATAGGATCCTCTTACATTCCTATCATTTGCCATTGTATCTGGATCACAATACAATGGACTAGGACATTCTTAATTAACATATTCTAAAGGGAACTATTTATTAATACAGGAAGCACTTTTAATAAGAAGCAGACTCCCATTGACTTCAGTGGGCTTTGGACCAGGTCGTTAATGCCCTTTTTCCTTCTTCAAATACCGAGTCTTAAACACTGATGGGGAAATTTCAGTTACCTGTAAAGTTTTTGCTGCAGCAGAGAAGAGGAGTGTGGTAGGGGTACTAATCAGAGAATGAGTAACCAATTTCTAAACGGTGTCATTTTACTAACAGCCTAAAGACAATTCCAGGTTCAATTGAACCACTAGACATAAAATAAGGTGTGTAGGCAGTTCCTGCGGGCTGAACACTTAGCAAGGAAACATTTCTAACAGACCGTTCAATGTTTTCTCCAAAGCAACTACAATGTAAACAGATGCAAAAAGCCTCCACTCCTAAAAGCTTCCTAGACAGCTTCCTTACTGAGTAAATTTACCTCACTATTTGCATTACTTCCCGCGGGGATTTCCTCCAGCAAAGAGAAGGGAGCACCGCAATTACGCAGGTAACCGCATCGTTTGTCTAAGGTGAACCTGGCAGGTCTGTTGGGGAGCGCTGCTGCTAGCTATGCCCGCAGGCAGGCCAAGCGCTACACCTTACATGTTAGCGCGTTCCTGGGCTCCGCCCGCCTCGCTCGGGAGGTGCGCCGGCTACTCCACCCAGTGAGCCGCTGGGGCGGCGCCGCGCGGCGAGTCTCGGGGCGGGCCGGGGTCGGCTCCGCTGGCAGGGAAAGTTGCGCGGCCAGTCGGGTCGCTGAGCTCCGCGCCGGACAGGAGCAGAGCCGGCACCCCGGCCCGGAGTGGCCGGCAGCAGGAGGGCGCTTCGCGGGCCGCTGGCGATGGAGCTCGAGGAGGGGGACGAGCTGGCCCGGCTCCGCTCCCTCTTCGTGGCCTGCGACGTGACGGGCTCGGGGCGCATCGAGCGGGCGGAGTTCAGCTCGCTGTGCGCCGAGCTGCGGGTGCGGCCGGCCGAGGCCGAGGCGATTTTCCGGCGCCTCGACACGGACCGCGACGGGGCCATCACCTTCCAGGAGTTCGCCCGCGGCTTCCGCGGGGCCAGCCAGCAGCCGCCGGGGCAGGATGAGGAGGAGGCGTGGGGCGCGGGGGAGCCGAACCAGCCCTGGCGGGATTTCGAGCTGCGGCTCGGGAGCGAGGCCAAATACATCCCCAGGTGAGAGCGGAACGGGTGGATGGGTGGCAGCAGCTAAGCCACCCCTGGCCCAGCGCCTGCACGGGGAGGGAGGGGAGACACTGCCTACTTTAAGGGGACCCTCCGTGCGCACAAGGCAGCCTTAGCGCGGTAGGATCATCTGTGCTCGGCGCTGCACAAAGTGATGGCGCTTGGCTCAAGGACTGCACAAGAGACAGGGACGCGGGGGTGTCACAAGGGAACAGTAGGGCTCAGGATGAAAAGCCGCAGGCACAGCACACCTGCTAACTTCTGGTCTGGAAAGCACAGCAGTGCCTGTTGGAGAGTTTGGTCCCAGCTGCAAAATCAGGGTAGTAATAGTTTGTGTGAAATAAGGGAAGATTGCTTTTCATTTCCCTCTCAATCTCCTTCTCCTCTCCCCTCCCCTTCCCTTTATGCTGGTTTATATGAGAATTAGTTCTTTGGGTTTTCTATGCTGGTGAAACCATCCCAAAGTCCATCATGGTTAGCCAGAGAAGGCACCTGTGCATGTTGTGAGCTCAAGAGACATCACCTAATTGATGGGTCCCTGAGAATTAATGGAAGCACATCTTAAAGAGGATGTAGGTTTAATGCTTGTGGGGAAGGGTGAGGAGTTCTGCATTGTTGTTTTGGTGGGGCAGGACATGATCTTGTACCCACTCTTCTATATGTAAGGTAAAATTTGCCTGTGCTTTAGAGGTCTGGAAGGACTTCTATCCACTTAGGCTATCCAGAGGGCACAGCACCTGCTTGGACTCAGAAGGAGATGAGCGTCCCATGGGCCATACAGAGGAAGGGATCCCAGTTTCCTACAAAGAGGCTGTGCATAGTGTGTTCTGGACAGAGGCCGATAACTTAGGTGCATTGACTCAAAACCTATGTGTGGGAGAGGTTTGGAATTCCAGCACCGCCTTTTGTCTATGGACTTGATCCAAAGCTCATTGAAGTCAATGGCAGCTTTAGATCAGGCTCTATATTCTGGAGTTGCAGAGGATTATGGACTGCATTTCATCTCTCTGCTCCTACATAGTTGGAGTTATGAATATCCAGTCTCTCAGCTGCTGAATACCCACACATCATTTGAACAGGAGACAAATGATTCAGTACCAAAGCAACAGATGTAAAAGAATATCACATTAATGGGACAGTGCCTACTTGAAATCTTGACACTTATGAGTTAAAAGTAGGTTCAGGTGCTACTTTGCCCCTGGGTCTCCCTCCCAGTTTTTGTGGTCCTTACTATCACATTTTTTAGTTTTTAAAATGCTTTCCCTCTCCTCCGCTACTCTGAAAGACCCAAACAGGGAAAGGACTGACTGTGCAAGTGAAACAGACTATATGCAAAGTATTGTGAAATGCACAATTTAAACAAATGGGGGGAAAATTCCCCTCTAACGTCTTTCAGATACTGTAATCTGATGTTACCTGTCATTACAGTACAAGATAAAAATCTTTCTTCTGTCTGAAAGTTTTAAATTGACGGAGCCCCCTTAAATAAGCCACGAGGCTGTAATTAACTCATTCTGGACCATACTTCCTGTGGTGTGATCTCAGCTCAGACTTCACTATATCGCAAGAATTCTCCCACTTCTCTCTTTATGCTCTGAGCCTTCTGCAAGGGCCCCGATCCTGCTCCCACTGAAGTCAATGAGAATATGTTCAGTCCCATAATGGGGAAAGTTGGCTGGCCGCAGCCTGCTTCGCAATGAAAACTGTGAGAAAATACTTCCATAATTGTAAAGTTGTATCCATTTTGAAGGATTCAAAATGGATCCATTGTCTATTTTTTATGATTTTTTAAATTATTTTAGCAGAAATATTAATTAAAATTGATACATTCTATAAAATCAGAAAATTTTGACATTGACAGGTTGTTGGTTTTTTTTGAAGATTTTTTTAAAGACCATTTTTTAGTGAAATACTTTTTATGCAAAAAATTTTGACGAGCCATCCTCAGAGTAAAGCTTCGTGTTAGACAGGAAAGGTAACAACCTGGCTTGCTTGTTAAGGTCTCAGTCCTGCAAACACGTATGCACAGGCTTAACTTTACTCACAAAGAATCTAATTTAAATCAGACAAATTTTATGTAAAAAGTGAAGCACTGCATAAGTATTCCTAGGCCAGGGCTGTAGTTGGAAATGTTGAGAAAGAAACAAGGAACCTCTGGTGCAGGTGAACCAATTCAAAATAGTTGAAAATGTCAGCATGTTTCCAGATCATCAAGTTTTTCATTATGTTAAAAGTTTAGTCCAGATCATACTTTAATCTGTTTTCTTGAAATAATTGTAAATGGCTCAAGACTTACTATTAAAGAAATGAGAAAAAATATCAAGTCAGTCACAATGAATCTCAACTCACTGAGTTATAATTTTAAATCAAGATGGCCAACTATTTAACTTGATTTAAAGATCTGTATATTAATAAAATAGAATCATTTAGTGTTTTAATAAATATCTAAATGTTATACCTTAATTAAAGTTTAACTGCTACTGTTTAAGGCTCTGATTCTGCAAAAACCTATGCAAGTGCTTTGAAATATTTGAAATATGTGACTTGTCCAATGTAATTCAGTGGAATTACTTGTGTATAAAATTAAATACATATGTAAGTCTTTGTAGGAATGAGGCCAAAAAGTGTTTTTTAAAATCTGTACTATCCCCCCAAAAAGCATTCAAGAGATGTAGTCCCAATATTTTGGATAATTAAGAGTAAAAGCTGTTTTTTACCTGCCAAAACCTTTGTTCAAAGTCTTTGTCTTGTAGCCACACTTTCAGAAGTGTTCATTTAGGCTTCAGTGTTGCATGTTAGTGTGCCTTGATGGACTCTTGTGCTCATGCAGAGACCATGACTTCCATAGGGCTCTGTGTGTTCACAAGGGTCCATCCAAGTGGCTCATCTTGTAGGCTTGGAGCCTAATTTTGTGTGTGTCAGTTTTGGGCACCCTGCTTAAGAAAACTTATGCATATTGAGAACGATGACATCACTGCTAGCTCAGTGGAATTTTTCATAGAAGCAATGGACAACATTGCAGCAGAAGATGAATGGGCTGCCTGCCAGAAAGCAAATCGGTAACTTATTAATTTTCATTTGGACACTGGAGTTGTCAGAAACAGTGGTGTTAGCACTAAAAGAAAAGCCATGGGTGGTGAAGGTAAATGGTAAAACAGTAGTGAGTTTATCTCACTAATGGAGAATATTAACTAGATATATGGGTAAATAACAAACTGGAAAGATAAAATTTGTAAAAGTGCCAGGGAAAAGAACATCTGCCATTGGGTTAAAAGTGTCAAACTCTTAGTCTCATCAAGAGGTGCACTCTTTGGTGGGGCAGAGAACCAAAACAAATGATGAGAGTTTGAGGACATCTTCCAGGGGATAGGGAGGCTCTCAAATGAGTGCAGAGTATAGCTGAAAGAGCCTAATTGCCCCACTATTTACACACCTAGGAAAGTTCCCTTTGGCCTAAAGCAGAGAGGCACAGGCTTATTGCTCTGGTAATCAGAATGAGAAAAAGAACCAAAGGATTGGGTACACTTGTTAGTCACTGAAGGGAGAAAAAAGATGGACTTCTTCACTTATTTATAGCCCTAAAAAACGATACAAATATGTAAAAAAAGAATATTTTCCACTACCTGTCAGGGGAGAAATTTTGAGGGAAATGGCTGATGCCAGATATTTTTCTATGCTGGATGTGTCATAGTCTGGTACCTATATCTAGAAAACATTGTACACATCTGTGCACATTCAAAACACCTTTCCACAGACTGTCATTTGGATTGTGTTTTGTTCCCGAGGCGTTACATTGGATAATATAACAAATGTTTCGTGATATTAGAGGATACTAAGATTTACAAAGGTAGCATTCTGATCTGGAGAAAAACAGTAGAAGAGTATGACTGGAGGCTCTGGGGTGCTCAAGCAAGAGCAAGTGCAGCTGGGCTAAAGTTAAATAAACAAAAATTCTTTGCAACAGAAATAACATACCTAGAAGAGCAGCTAACACAGCAATGTGTCCTGGTTGAGGTCATCACCAACATGCCTGTTTCAACAGATGAGAGGGTACAAAGATTCCTTGAAATGGTGGACTATGTAGGGAAACTTGTGCCAAATCTCACTGTTCAAACCAGCAACCTGAGAGCACTATTGTGCACAGATGTCCAGTGTACATAGCCTGCCATTCTTAATAAAGGGTTTGAAAAACTGAAGAAGATAGTTAAAGAGGTCCTAGTCTGGAGGTACTATCACAGTAAGTGTAAAACTGAGATGTCCATAGATCCTTCCAAGGCGGGTAATGGCAGCAGTATGGTCAAAACTGGAGATTAGTGTTTTATGCGCCATGGGCGCTAACAAAAAACTGAGTATCAGTATCCTCAAATAAAAAAGGAGGTTATGGCCAGTCCATTGGTGTAAAAAGATTCATATTTTTATTTCTGAGAGACCAATGTTAGCTGAAATGACCATAAACCATTTATTATCGTTGCCATAAAGGGCTTGGTAAATATTCTCCCAAAAATATAAAGATTATTTTTTCAGTTGCAAATCAAATAGAAACCTGGGAGTGATTTGGTAGTTGCAGACATACTTTCTAGAATATTTGTCTAGGGGAGCAAATTCCAGAGCTAGCTTTTTTGCATGTCAGTTTGGTAAAATACCTTTCTGGTCTCAGACAAAATGTGGACTGTGATTGCCAGAGGAACAGATCAGGATGAGAAGCTGCAGAAAGTGAATAAGGCTATTTCTATAGGGTAGTCAGAACTGCATATTCCCAGCTTCTATGACCAATTAAGTGAGAAGCTCTCAGTCTTAGATGGTGTTTTCTTTGAAGGTATCAGGTATCTAAATGGTAATAGAAAAATATGTTAAAAAGGATAAAAGATGCTTATATGGGGATTGAAAAATCTAAGAGGAGAGCTAGAGACATTTTATGTTGGCCTCGAAAGAACAGCGACATTAAGGAAGCTGCCATGGCTTGTTTCATATGCCAGAAGTACTAGCTAAGTCAAGCAAAAGAGCCCATGTTGGTGACACAGGAAAGATTTTCTGCTTGGAGCAGAGTAGGCATAGATTTGTTTACGATGACTGAGGGGAAAAAAAACTATTCATTTGTTATAGACTGTTGTTCTCACATCCCTGAGATAGCTTTACTAGACGATACTACAACTAAACAATCTGTTTTTGCTAGCCATGGTATACCTGATGTGGGTATACCCACATTTGGTTACATCCAACACTGGGCTGCAGTTCAGTAGAAATGAGTTTAAGAAGTTTACAGAGAAGGTTGGGTTTAGGAATGTAACCTCTAGTCCCCATTACTGCAATCCAATGGGTTGGTTGAAAATGATGTTAAAATAAGGAAGTGCCTATTGAAAAATGCTGCAGAGTCATTGGTGGTGTTCTGTAATTTAACAATACCTAAGTACAGATCTTTTCCTTTACGTTACAGAATGCACTAATGAAACATGGTTTATTAACTGTAGGCATTTTATTTAATAGAAAACAGAGAATTAGAATGCCTGTAATGAAAAAGCTGATCTCAGAGGAACTGGAGATTTGCTGAAATATAAAGAGACGGATAAAGCTATACAGAAAACTCAATATGTTTTGAGGTTCTGGGAGCTATCACTACTTCATAAATACAGCACAGTGAATGTCTCTGATGGAAATGAATGGTTGCAAACAGCAATGTCTTAGGAGGCCATCCTCATAGCGGCAAGTCGACCTCCGCGGCTCCCCCGTCGACTCCGCTTACTCCTCCTGCTGAGGTGGAGTACAGGCATTGATTCAGGAGTTGATTTATCGTGTCTAGATGAGACACAATAAATCGATCCCTGATAGATTGATTACTGCCCACCGATCTGGCAGGTAGTGTAGACATGGCCTAACAAACTTATCCCAGTGTCTTGGTTACTGTGTTTGCAGCAGCAATTTGAATCCTGTCCCATTGTTTGTCTAAGAGGGTAGTAGGAGGGAATGGGAATAGCTTTATTTGGTATAAGTAATGTGGTCTGATTAGATTGAGAGTTGCAGTTCTCAGCCATCAAATTACCAACTGAAAGACGTTCAAAATGAAATGGTGGTGATTTAAGTGCATATATTCTCATATCAAATGAATAATTCTGTACTGTTTCTTCATGCAAACCAGTCGTTTTCCTTTTTAGGTTTCTAAATAACTTTGAACCTCTCTAATGTATGATCCTTGGCTTCATTTGTTAGGCATGTATCTATTCAGGTTCAGGGTATCCTTTGTTTTATTTTATTTTTCCTTTCTGTTTAGTCTTCAAGCACTGGAGGACAAGCTAGGCTACAGTTCAATTTCTCTATGCTGGTCCAGATCTGGCAAATGTTTTAGCATGTTTATCTTTGCTCCTCTGGGTAGTACTATTGAAATCAATATGATTACTTGTATGAGCAAAGTTATAAAGATACTTAAGTATTAGAAGGATATGGGCCTTGGACAAAATAGCATTTTGTGTCCCAGCACATGCATTCTTCTTTATTTCTCTGATACAGTATTTTCCTGGGATATATTTGCACTGAGAACCCCAAGTAAAATAATTTAAAACAAGCAAACAAACAAACCCTGGCCAGCTCAGATGTGTAATTAGTTAAAATATGAACCATCAATAGAGACAGTAACTTGACTATGCCCAGATTCTGACCTCAGTTACACAGGAAAGATGGAATAATTCAGCATTCGATCCTGCAAGGTGTTGAGTACTTGGTAGTGGGCCCCAATCCAGCAAAGCATTTGATCATGTGCTTATTAAGTGCCTTGCTGGATTGCTCATAAAAATAGAGAAGTAAGCCATAGAAGATCAAAGTAACAAGACAGAAATGGGACCAGTTTCCCTGTAAGATAGAAGGGACAACCTTTCTCTACTTCCTTGTATTGCCATTGTGAGTTGCACTTGCATCAAAGGGGACAATTGGCCTTTTATTCTACAAATAAGAAATGGTAGAAAATTTCACCGTATGATACAAATAGAATAAAACCATTAAAAAAATCTGAATCTTGGATTAGAAATTTCTCTTGTGCTTCAATGATAATGAATGCCTGGGCCTTAGGTAGTGCTTTTCATCCATAGATCTCAGAGTACTTTACAAAGGAGTTCAGTATTGTCATCCCCATTTTACAGATGAGGAAACTTAGGCACAGAAAGGGACATGACTTGCCGAAAAACACCCAGCAAAGTAATGGCAGAGCCAGAGATTGAGCCCAGTTCTCCTGTCCCAGTCCAGCATCCTATCCACTAGGCCGTGCTGCTTAGCTATTAACATTTAAATTATACTAAGGTTTGTAATGCATTGGTATGGCTAAGGCTCTTCATTTTCAGTTTTTATTTTGTGTAAAATGTTCCAGGAATTTATCAGTGTTCATTACAAAAATTAATAAAAAGGTAAAAATAGTGTAAAAATTAACTCACTCGTTTTCTGCGTAAATATCAGGGTTAATATTGTGGGAACGGGAGGACAGAAAAAAGCAACAAATAGAGAAAAGTGAGAGTATTGAAACTAAAAGCAGTTTAATGCTGTGGCTTATTTAATGAACTGAACATTAACAGTATGTACACATATGTTTGTGTATCTTTCACTATATTACCTCACTTTAACAGACAGGTATACTAATTTATTATTAACATAAACACGTCTACCTAATGTAATTTTATTGGATTTTCTTAACATCAGTATTTTCATGTACATGAGTGATCCAAAATTCAGGTGAAAATCAGTAAAAACTGAATAAAAGCTTTTGTAAAACCCAGGAATTTTTCAGTACATAGTAGTAAGAGCTGAAAATGAAGGGTCTTAACTATGGCATATTCACTTTCTTTAATCAAAACTAGTCTTTTAAAAAGAGTTCTAGTCATGTTGTCTTTATGTAGGCTTAATGCAAAAGATACCAAAATCAATCCATTTTTCATAAAGCCATAATGCAGGAGCAAAAGTATTATATAGGTTTTTAAAATAATTTTGTAGAATTGAATACTGACTTTAGTAGAGACAGTACACAGTTCCTGGGGTATCAGAAATTCCAGCTAGTTGACATTAGCTATGTACTTACTTTTGACTTTCTAATATTGCCTTATGGGTTTTGTCTTGATTAGAATAAAGGGTGTGTTGTTAGAAGCTTAGCTAGCATATTCTTACTAGCACATTCTAACACTCTAGCATAGACAAGAAGCCCATGTAGACTATTAACACATGCCAGCTGGACAAGATGAAGCCTACTTAACAAATCTGACTAATGATACACCTTTAAATCTTAGTCATGACAAACCCTATCACACTAGCTAAAAGAGAAATCCTTGCTGAACAACTGTGGTCTCCACCAGTTTAAAATAAGTTATACTGTTAACTGCTGCCTTATCAAACTGTTGGTAAGGTATAAGGAAAGTTTCTGATATCTCCAATATTATATAGGAGTTCAGCAGGGCTGATCACATGTAAAGTTACATGTGTAAGTAATTTCAGGATTGGGGTTTAAGACATGCTTCCTGCTTCAAACAGCTTAAGGTTAATTACCATGTGTTATTAATATTTTCCAGATTGTATCATATTTTGCGGGTTCTCAGGATGTTTATGGCTCAGATTCAGTGCCCACAAATCAGAGATTTCAATAAGCAAGGCTCAGGAATTATTTCAGTAAACGCAACACTAAAAGGCACAAAATAAGCCTTAATTGTTTTTAGTGTTAATGATCCAATTCCCAATCAAATCTGCATTCAGTATAGTAGTAGATGTTAGATATACAGTATCTGTGGGCAGGTACTCTGTTTCTACACACTGTATAGTGCATATTTTGAAACTAACTTAATTTTTAGACAACTGTTATGGGATGTGTCTTGCCTGTCTGCAGTTTGATTTATTGATTGTCCAATTAATTTAATTTAGCTTTCTGACAGGATGCCTTCAAAGCATGTGTTATAGTTGCCTCTATTACCTTTTGAAGTTAGATGGGAGAACTAAATTTATCCTTTTTTCCTCCAAAGAAAGATTTTTTTTTTCCACAAATTTCCAGAGGTGTGTTTAGTCAGATTCCTATGTGAGGCATTCACTGTGAGCTGAAGTGGTGTTTGCCAGTTAGCCTTTATACTCAGTGAGCAATTGTGCTAATAGCACAAAAAGCGGAAAATGTTTCCAGACTAGTAACCTAATATAATGCAAGACATCTGATTTTAAATGAATCTCTTTTTTGTTGCTTTCTTTTCATTCAAGACATAACTATTCTTCCTTTATATTAAATCAAATGCGATGAGTAATTAAGCACAAAAAGGCAGTGATTTCATTTTATATGCAGTGAACTACCTATTGGAGCATATATGAATGAGCTTTAGAAGTTCCCCTGTATTGAGAACTGAGGCACACATCAGATTATACAACTAAAAGCTATTTGACTTTATCTGAGTATTCAGTTGCCCTCACACCTATTGAAATTTCAATTGCCAACATTAAAAGAAAACAGCAGGGTATCTTTAAGTCTGTATAAAAAGGACAATAGCTCCCCCCCCCCCCCCCCCCCCGAAATTAGATTAAGGAATGATCCAGCGATCACTGACACCTCAAGAGAAAACTCATGCTTGCAAATCATGTAACCATCAAATGTGCCAGCAGTTATTGATGTCTGCAAATGGATGACTATGAGTAGTGACTTCTTTTGAATTTTGTCTCCTTTTATGCCCCAGACAGGGTTTTAAGCCCCTAGCAAGAAGTTGGTGGGGTGGGGGGAGGAGAGGGATAGGGATAGGGAAGAGAGAGCTTTTCAGGTCCAGCTCCTGAATCCCACTATCTGGAGAAATTTGCTTTCTTTCCCCACCCATTTTATAGGACTCTGAGCTTCAGTCTGAAATATACCCAAGCAAATATAAACTAAAAATGATGTGAGGAAGTATATGCTACATAAGTAGAAAGGTCATTAAATGTAAGGTTATAAATAGTCTTTCTCTGAAAATTCCACCATTTTGCTGTGCTTTTCACAGCTCCACTACTGTTATCTGTTCCTTTCTTTGTGCCTTGCTTCATTCTACTTCCTATGTTTACCTGATTGTAGGCTTCCATCTCTTCAAGACAAGAATTTAATTTTATTTCATTTCTATAAAGTTGGAGCTATGTGAATGTTAATAATTTTGTTTATAATAGCTCTTCTGTGGAACTATACAAGTAGCTAATTTTTCCATAAAATATCAGTAGATCTTTAAAATTTAATAAATTCAGCATAACGTTGGCGTGCACAAAGCTACCAAATCTGCAAAATAATCTACAAAATAATCATGACTGAAAAATGTGTATCAGTGTCTACTGCATAAAAAGCTGCATTTCAGGATGATAACGCTCAAGAAAGGAGTGATGGCTAAAAGAGGGCAAAACCTTCCACAGTGCACTCATTCAAAGCACTTGAGACAGATAAACAGGTACTGTCTAGACCTTCCAATTTGTTCCCAGAGCTTTAATCACTAGTGCTATTATGAGACAACTGTGTTCCTGAAAAACATTCTGGGCCTGATTCTGTTTGCACTACTACCAATGTAAATCAGGAATAACTCCACTGAAATAAATTGTTACATAGATGTAAAACTCAAAGATAAAGTTAGGAGGCATGAGATCAGAATCAGGCCTGTAGCATATTAATATGAAAACAAGTACTCCGAGCATCCTAACTGGCTTCAGAATTCCCATGTCCATAAGGATTAAAAGTTTCTAGGCCCTTTTATACAGATTTTGCAAATGCACTGGACAATTGTGCATAAACACAATTTAAACTTGTTTGTGGCTGAGCTGGGTTCCGAGATGGCCTTGCTCTAATGCACTTTAGCTCCACTGATGGTGCTAGCCAAACTACAGTAGAGCCTGCTTTCCCTATAACTGCATAAAATGGAGATGGGTTTGAGCTGATACTGATCTGAAATTTGGAGTGTTTGGATCTGGAGTTTTAATTCAGGCCAATCTGTGTCTTAAACATTGTTGTAAATACCTGTCCAGGCATGGTCTTAAGATAAAGCAAGGTATATTCAGGGCAGGTATACATCAATACCCAGGATGCTTTTCTGTTCTACATTTATCACAAAGTTCTACTTTGGGAACATACCTTTTGGGAACAGCTGGCAGATTGTACAACAGGGATTCAGACCCTAGTGACAATGAATAGCAATAATTTCTTTTACATTATTTTTTTAAAACATCTATACCATGCATTCATATTTATGTACATCTCTGGGTGTACACATTTTTAAGAGTTAAAAGCTTGGCACTTGGAAGTGAAGGAGACCAAAAAACCCCCAAAAACAAACACAAAAAAACCCCACATTGAACAGTCTTAAAGAATTCAAACTGGGTTAATTTTTAAATTGAAAGTTCTGAAATTTCTGACATTGAAATACAAACTTTTTAGTCTCCCTCTGTATCCACAATCTGAGTTTCAGATATTAGATACTCACAATGCACTACTCAGGAATAAGCTGCAGACCACAACTTATTTTCAAAGTTTATTCAGGCAAACAATTTTGAATAACTAGTACATTTTTGAAAAGTGATCTCTCCATAAAGAGTTGGAAAAAATGGACAGCATTAATCAGTTAAATTATTAAGTACAATGACTCTGTCCTGCAGTAATTATGCCAGTAAAGTGTCCCAAACTATGTGAAAGCAGAAAAGTGGTTGAAAAATATGCAAATAGGCAATTCAGAAAAATTATTTTCATAACAGTCAAACAGTCACTGCACAAGGCCACATCCTTCTAAAATTCTGTGAATTTATGAAGTATTACAGTGAGCTTGCAAGTTAATAATTACAAAATATAGTTTTCAGATACTTAAGGTGATTAAGTCAATGGCATTACTGATAATTTGTGAAAATGTATTACATCTTGCTCAAGATACCAGTGGTCAAGTGGAATTGTAGCAAATTTGTTATAATTTTTTTATTTCTTCTGTGTTTTTCTGTTGTTTCTGTGGGCTGTTGAGTCATTTTTTTACTTAAGATTTTATGCAAAGCTGTCACTGACGTGATCAGGTAAGTGCCATCAACATCCCCTAACTGTCAGTTTCAATTTAAAAAAAAAAACCTCCTAGAGGCTATTGCAGCTTCTGTTGGATGTTGCACTGCTGTGGTTGTGTGGATTTTATTTTACCTCTTAGACCTAACTGGCTCTGCATAGAAGTATGCCACTAGGGTGTTCTGAATCTAGCTCTGACTGCTGTAACCGGGCCAGTGAGGCACAACGAACATAAAGAGGTTTTTTGGATCACATAGCTAGCTTAAAGTACTATAACAGCTACTTATGTTTCTGACATCAGCATCTTAATACAAAGCTTACCCCCATGTGTGCGCAGTCAGATGCAGTGGTAGGGAAGCATTGCTTTCAAACTTCCGTCTTTGTATTTGTTCATTTGTTTAATCTTTGATGTCAGAAAATAGAATACTGAGAGAAGAGTGGTTGTGACACTCTTGGAACAGGAATAAAAATGTAAAATACAGAACAAAGCTCCACCACTGTCGCAAGGAGTTTGTTGTAGGGAGAGACCAGTGTGCTTGATTAATTTTCAGTTTGTCAGCATGAGGCATTGTAGCCTCATATGCTGTACTGTAAGCAAGCACCTATTGGACAGTGCACTGAAGATGCTTTAATAGTAATATTTTACATGAGTACAGTGCTGTCTGTCCCAAAGGATCTTTCCAACTACAAAGCACACTTTAGCTTTATACATATAGCTCCACTCGGGTGGTGGGAAGCAGTCAAACAGTACTGTACAACACTGGAGTGAGGAGGGCCTGAGCATTTTTTTGCCAAGGACTTTTTTTTGCAAGGAACACAACACAACCCCCCTACTCTTGTGAAAGGTTTGATGATATGGTCCCTTCTCTCCAAACAGAGCTAACAGAACCTGTATAGGCAATACAGATGTGAGAATACCACAAAAAATCCACGAACATTTTCTCAAATAAAAATTTGAATACATTTTGGCTATGTTTGTGTTTACGTTCTGTGAATGCTATAACAGAGTTTTACTGGCAGGAATGTTCATGGATGCAGCAAATTTAGAACAGATATAAAATATTTGTGAAATGCAAATTTTGAACTCAGCTGTATGTGCACACCAAAAATCTGATTCTAAAAAGTTGTGCTCATCCATCTGAGGAGGCAGAAACATGCCATGTGATCTATGTATCCCTGTCAAAACTAACCAATGCAATTAGTTTTGAACAAATGCTGTCAGTAAACTGATCACAAACCTTCTATGGACCAAGAATTTTTCATATTTTTGGGGGCGGGGGGGAGGGATAATACCTACTAATGAATAAGAGCAGCCATACTGGGTCAGACCCAGGGGCCATCTAGCCCAGTATCCTGTCTTCCATCAGTGGCCTATGCCAGGTGCCTTTAGAGGGAATGAACAGAACAGGTAATTATCAAGTGATCCATCCCATCACCCATTCCCATGTGTCTTACTGATACGTGTCTTCTTGACAATTAACAAAAAGAAACTCATTGAATAATGTAGTCACTACAAATTTTTTGCTCAGCTTTAGATTTTACAGTCACATCCAAAGACCCAAAAGTGCTGATCCAAATAATATTGAATGTATCTACCTTAGAGGGATGAAGGCTTCATTTGACTATGATGGATTTTGATATACAAAGAACACATTTTCTTTTATTTAGGGCCCAACCTTGACTTAAATAAGTAGTCCTTACTCATCTGAGTAGTATTGAGTTAAAAGTGACAGCTAATAATAATACTACATTAATTAATTAATACCTACTTTATAAATGTTGGCAGGATCTGTCCCTCAATTGTTTTTGAAGGGCAAAATCTAAACCATTCTAAACTCTCCTTGTTTTGCCTAAGAAATACTACAGGATATGAACCATAGCATCTCAGCCTTGTCTTGCCCTTGTACTACTGAGATAGAACAAAGTAATAAAAGGATGGAATTTCAGCCTTTAAATTGGTTTTCCCTCATTTCAAAATTAATCAAGGTGATAGTTTGTATTAATGTCAGTGATGTTTTAACTTTTATATTAGTGTCAAATGAAAATGTGCTTATCTGTATTTTAAATATGGGTTATTGACCAAACTGTGTGTAAATATGCAGTAAGGGAGTTTTTTAATTACTGGTTATTCATGCATAGTCATGACTGGATAAAACTGGTTAGTATCATGATCACCTATGAATCATGATATTACTTTAAAAATATGTTATGAAATGTGTAACTGTGCATATATGGCAGAGAATTTTCAAAGACTAATACAAGTGTTGAAATTTTAACTTACAGAAATACCTAATATACCTAAAGTACTAGCCTGTATAAAAGAAATGATTTCTGAGGACGATAGTTTAGGTGCACAAAAATGCCATGAGCATCAGTAAATCTGTATTTCGTTGTGCTCTTGGTACATTGCCATATATTCAACTTGTACATCAAAGTTTCAGCCTATAGATTTTTATAGTCTCCTGGAAGTTCTGCAGTTGTTTAAAATAGTATGTGAGCTATAGCAGCAGTTATGGTACTGTTGTAATAGAATAATGCATACAACTGGTGGGAAATCATATGGACATACTGTGAGACGGTATGTTGATAACCTCCTACACCATGGATATACAGTATGAGGTGCTTAAAGTAGATAAAGTACTAGCTACAGAGAACATGAATCCTCATTCTATAAAAAAGTGTCCAAGGAGATGCCAAACCTGTTAAGATATATTTTAAATAATGATGCATTTGTAAGAGATTCTTCATGACTGGATAACTGCAAGTATAATTTCATTATTGGAAAAGGGTCAAGTGTATAATCTTGGGGGGAAATCTTAAACTTTTCATTTAAAAAAATTCAAACTTTTCTGTAAAAGAGAAAATTTACCCATGGTATATTAGATATGGTGCTGGAGTAGGACTCAGAAAACTTAGGTTTCATTCTGTTTTCTGCCACTGACCCACTGGATGACCTTGGGCAAAACACATCACCTTCCCATGCCTCAGTTTCCCTTCCCATTTTCTCTGTTTAGGTTGTAAACTCTTCAGGGCCAGATCCATCTCTGTGTGCACAGTGCCTCACATAATCTGGCTCTGATCTTTGTTGGGTCCTCTAGGTCCTGCTATAATAATATTTCCGGTAATCAGATTTATAATCCAAGTAACAGAAATATCTAGCATGTAACAAAATACATTACACGACTATAGTTCCTGATGATATGGTCAGAGAGTTCAGTGAGTTCATTCTATTCTTCAGTAGTAAGCTCTGCAATATTGTCATCTTTTCTTAAGCTGCTGTGTGTTTTGTTGCTGTTTTTATGTTTGCTCTTGGCAAAATGGTTTGATTAGGCAGTCAGGAATTTTTGTATTATAGTTTACGAAGGGAGTCTGCTTTAAAAAAATGAGCATGTTGTTCTGTATTATGGCAGAGGTTTTATAAGTGGTGTTTTTTTTTTGTGAAAGTTTTCAGTGACTGTATATATACACACACACACACAAGATTTTTTGCTTTCCTTAAGCATCCACTGTATTTCACATGAGATTGGTATCTAGGAATGGCATCTTGGAAAGATTACCTTTTTATTTTTTTGTCAGATAGAGCAGACAAAGTTCCAAGAGTAAAATGATTGGAATTAAAATTATTTGTTTTATACCAGTGATTTTTTTACTCAGTGTTCCTTGACAATTTACTTCCTGGTTAAATAAAAAATTTTGGTCACTATCTATAAAGCTATAAATGGTATGGGCCCCAGATATCTCAGAATTCACCTTCTGCGTCACTATGCCAAATGCAATTACTGATTCTGGTTTACTAATGTGTTATTCATTGAGTCATCTCTGTCTTCTTTTCTCCAAGAAAATATACCCAACTCCTTAACCTTCCATTATAATTTAGGTGCTCAAGGTGGTGTCCTCTTTTACCTTATGCAGCAACGTCCAACAGTGATAGTCTCCTTATATAGTATGATTACCAGTAGTGCACTCAGTGGGCTTGATTTTAGCACTGTGATACTCCAGTTTTACGCTGGACTTTACACAACTAACATAAGTAATATGAAATTATTCAAGTAATACTTTTAAAAGGTTTTTCTGGGAGAAGTATAATGCAGTAAAGAGACCGGAAGGATTTAGGTACTTGAGAAAAGGGCAGATGCTGTGTGGAGTGTTTTAAATCTGTATTTGTCTTGTTAAATTTTAAAATCTGAGACACAACTTGTTCTCATTTTGAATAAATTTTGGAAGCCTAATATAGTGGTTTTTGTGTAAGGAAATATGCTTCATTGTTTTGTTTGTTTTTCTTGTTTTGTTTTTTTTCAGGCAAGAGCAGGCCAGTGTTCTGTATGCAAACATCAGTTTAGTGGAACCAAGATTAGTTCAGCCTTATGAACATGTTGTTAAAAACTTCATCCAAGAGATCAAACTTCAAAGCATGGAGATGGAAAGCTTGGCCATAGCTGTAAAAAGGTACAGGGGATAGTTCTGAATGTCAAACGTGTGCAGTTATGCAGTTGTGAACTTCACCACTTATTTCTGTAGTCCAGTGTGTTGGTTAAAGTTACCTGGTTTTAATGGCAAAATGTTGAACAGAATATTTTCATTTTTAGGATATTAAACTGACAAGTTGCAAGAATCACAGGGTTGTTTTTTTTATACAAACCAGACAATTTGCAAATTGCAAATGACTCTGTATATAATTACTTACACTTTGGGTAAATTCTGGGGCCAGTCTTGGATCCAAAGGGAGGCTAAGATCCCAGATTTTAATAACTAAAAAATATTGGTGGGTTTTTTTTGTTGTAACTGTAACTTTGAATACAGATGACTGTCATTTGCTTTTACAAATATTATTTTTGTATCTCCTGCTTTAAAGAGAGTATTTAGGCAGCATGTTTCGGTATTGTACAGGGAGTCCTCGACTTTACGACCTTCGAATTAGAATGAACAACATTTATGATGTTTCTGAATTGGCCCCCTGATTCAACTTACGACAGTTGGTTTCGACTTTACGACACTTGGTACTGCAATAGATTGGATTGCAATTCCGAGTTACGATGTTTCGACTTACGATACGCTTTTCAGGAACCAATTGTGTCATAAGTCCGAGGACTGTGTGTATCTTAATATTTGTAACTATATCATATTGGCATATTTGTATACTACATATTAAAATTCCTATATGTCAGGGAAAGCTAAAAATGATTTTGTTCTAAAAAGTGATTGTGCAAATGTTATCATGATGTTCCCAGTTCATTGTGTCTCAATGAACCCAGACTGAATTTGCTCAGTTTACAAGTCAGAAACTTTTATTTTCCAGTCCTGCACACTCAGCCTTGGCTTTGAGAGTCAAGTTGATTTCTTTCCTTCTTGTACATCATCTCCAATAATATTGTAGAAATGTAGGACTGGAAGTGACCTTGAGAGGTCATCTAGTCCAGTCTCCTGCACTCATGGCAGGGCTAAATATTATCTAGACCATACCTGACAGGTGTTTCTTTAACCTGCTCTTAAAAATCTCTAGTGATGGGGATTCGAAAACCTCCCTGGGCAATTTATTCCAGTCAGAGCTGTCTCTTGGTAGGGCAAATCAGGGCAACAGCTCCGGGCCCTGTGGGCCAGTGCTATTGACTGGCGCCGTCAGTCCCGGAAAACATAGGCGCAGAAACTAGTAGTGCGGGGGCTTGCTGCAGCACCTCCGGCTGCCGCCCCCACCCCATGCCTGGGGTCCTCCCCCCATGCCCAGGGTCCCGGCTGCCCAGCTGCCGATTCAGAGCGGGGCCTCC
The DNA here is from genome assembly GCF_003597395.2 of Chelonoidis abingdonii. Classification (NCBI taxonomy): domain Eukaryota; kingdom Metazoa; phylum Chordata; order Testudines; family Testudinidae; genus Chelonoidis; species Chelonoidis abingdonii. The sequence continues at coordinate 105,440,332 of NC_133774.1, read as the reverse complement.
AAGCCGACAAGGGCTGCTTTGTTCCAGGCCCTACATCCCCTAGGGACAGCCCGATTCCAGTGCTTATGTAACACCGACAGACTCCAGTCATCAGCAGGCAGGATCAAACCTGGGACATATAACGTTTAGTGCATGAGCCTCTACTACATGAGCTAAAGCCACATGGCTGTTAGCTAAGGCTGTAACAAATTCATTAATCTCTAAATGGTCTTGGTGCCACTACATGGGATAGAACACCACACCCAGGAGGTGTGTGCGTTACAATTATCCACCCTGACAGGAATTTTTCCTAATGTCCAATTTAAACCACCCTTGCTGCAATTTAAGCCCCTTGCTTCTTGTCCTAGCATCAAAGGTTAAGGAGAACATTTTTTCTCCCTCTTCCTTGTAATAATCTTTCATGTACTTGAAAACTGTGATCAAGTTCCTTCTCAGTCTTCTCTTCTCCAGACTAAACAAACCCATTTTTTTCAATCTTCCCTATGTTATGTTTTCTAGACCTTTAATCATTTTTATTGCTCTTCTCTGAACTTGCTCCAATAAGGGTGCTACGTCACATTTGGACTGATATGTAAACTTATGTATGAATGGTCATCATCTTCAAATGATTTCCTTGGCTAGGTAATCTCAGATTGTCAGTGGGATGGCACAGCACTAAATGAAGGCAGAATTTTGTCCCGCCACTGAAACTGAAACTTTAAATTAAATTTATGTGTTTTGGACAATATGTGAGAAGTAATTGAATAAGCCATATCAGTACTGGAGTGATAATAGTAGTTAGACAAGTAAAAATGTAGCTTTTCCGGTAAAGTCAAGATGACTAAATGTATATAGGGTCTAGATCTATTGAGAAGATGGTGTATTTTTTACATAGTCATTTTTCAGAGGAGAATTTCACTTTAAAGATTTATTTTAAAGGGGAAAATATAAAACCAACTTTCTTCTAAACAGAGCATAAACATCATAGCCTTTTGTCAGTACTGCTGTATCCAGGGGCGGCTCCAGGCACCAGTGCAGCAAGCGCGTGCCTGGGGCAGCAAGCCTGGGGGGGTGGGGTGGAGGGTTGCATGCCAGTCGTCGTGAAGGTGGCAGTCAGGCTCCCTTCAGCTGCGTTTCTGTGGGAGGTCCACCAGTCCCGTGGTTTTGGCAGCAATTCGGCGGTGGGTGCGCCAAAGGTGCGGGACTGGCAGATCACCTGCAGAACCGCCACCGAATCTGTGTGACCAGCGGACCTCCCGCAGAAACACCGCTGAAGGCTGCCTGACTGCCGTGCTTGGGGCAGCAAAAAACATAGAGCTGACCCCCGCCGTATCTACCTTTCAGCCCCTAATAAAACTGTGACATGATTGCCTCTCATGTTTGGCCCATGGTTCAACATTTGCTTGTGTATGTTTGAACTGGATAGGACATGTACTTTTTTTCTCAAATTTTCTTTGAAGTCAATGGAGGACTCATTAGAGTATATTCATGTTTAAATCTTAGAGCTCAGGATAAAGCAGCAATACAACTCAGTGAGATGGAGGAGGAGATGGATCAGCGGATACAGGCTGCAGAACACAAAGTCAAGAAGGAAGTGAGTACTAGATATTCCCAGCATTTCATAATTATCAGGTTACTCCTACCCCTGTTGAAGTCAATGTTGACTTTAAAGGTGCAGGCTTCAGGCCCCAAGTACAGACTATTTCTCATCTTGATTTACAAATGTCTAAAAGTTTATGGAATCACATTTTCCAAATAATCTTATAGGGAAGTACTATTGTTTGGTTTTGATGCCTGTGGGTCAATACAGGCTATAACTGAGCAATATTGCCATTGAAGTCATTTGGTAGAATGTGGCCCATAGAATTTAGGACAGACTTAAGGTTACCAAATGCCTAGATATCATAGAAATGTAGCACTGCAAGGGACCCCAAAATGTCATCTAGTCCAGCCCCCTGTGCTGAATTAAATTATCCTTCCTTATCCTTTTCTTTTAAAAGCATACATTTCATGCTGATGAGGAATGTAATTCTTAAGGAATGATTTGCACCATGAATATTCTAAAAGCTATCCATTTCCCCTGCAGGAATGGGGGGGTTTGCATCACCATTTAGATTTGTTGGGCCTAACAAAAATACTTGGACAAAACTCCCATTGAGTTTAAGGAAGGATTGAGGGTTAAATGGTTCTCTGGACTTGCATAAGCCTGATCCAAAGTGCACTGAAGTCAATGGAAAGACTCCCATTGACTTCAGTGGGCTTTGAATTTGGCCCAGGAAGAGGGTAAAATCTCCCAAAGGATATTTTTTCATTTTCCTCACAAAACAGATTGGCTGCTTATGTGTAAGCAATAAATTGCAAGACACAGTGCTCCTATGTTGTTGAGTGGGGAGTGGAAGGGATTGACCACTGAAGGGGACACAGAATGGAAGGATGACATCCCCTGGGGAAAGGGTCTAATCAGTAATACCAGTGCCCTACATTTTCCTGTCCTTACAGAGTTGTGTACTGATTGTTTGAGCTGTTTAATCTGCTTAGACTTTCCTTCCCCTTTTCATGCACAATTATTTTTTTTAGAGATTCGTGGAAGAGGGAGAGAAATCCCATCCCTATTGTAGTTAATGGGAATTTTGCCATTGTCTTCAGAGATTTCAGGTTTCACCCATTATCTTAATCCAGTTGCAAGCTTGATGGACTGTTGGAAGAATTCTTTTCTCTTTATTAGTTAGGAGAAGATATATTAGACCCCTAAATGAACTATGTAATAAAAGGTAGAAAATACAATAAACTACATACTCCTTGTGACGGGTGGGATCACAGAAACCCCCCTGGGAGCTGCCACCCGATGGGCCAAGACTACTTTTGGCCCCTTCTTTCCCTGCCAACTCAGGACTACAGCACCCTGTCTTGCTGAGCCAGACACTCCCGTCTGCTCCAACACAGACCCAGGGTCTGGATTACTTGCCCCAAAGCTGCAGGTTTACCTGAAAGCAGCTAACAGAAGTGTTCCTGTCTATAACACTCAGGTGCCCAACTCCCAATGGGGTCTAAACCCAAATAAATCTGTTTTACCCTGTATAAAGCTTATACAGGGTAAACGCATAAATTGTTCTCCCTGTGTAACACTGATAGAGAGAGATGCACCACCCCGTATTATTGCATACTCTGGGTTAATTAACAAGTAAAAAGTGATTTTATTAAATACAGAAAATAGGATTTAAGTGGTTCCAAGTAGTAACAGACAGAACAAAGTAAGTCACCAAGCAAAATGCAATAAAATGCGCAAATCTATGTCTAATCAGACTGAATACAGATAATCTCACCCTTAGAGATGCTTTGGTAAGTTTTTGTTTTTGTTTTTGTTTTTGTTTTTTTCCCCCTCAGACTGGACACCTTCCAGGGCTGGGCACAATTCTTTCCCCTGGTACAGCTCTTGTTCCAGCTCAGGTGGTGGCTAAGGGATTCTTCATGATGGCTCCTCTCTTTCCCCTTTCTTCTATTCCACCCCTTTATATATCTTTTGCATAAAGTGGGAATCCTTTGTCCCTCTGGGTTTCCACTCCCCCCTACCACACTGGAAAAGCACTAGGTTAAAGATGGATTCCAGTTCAGGTGACATGATCACAGTCACTGCAAGACTTCATTACTCACTTGCCAGCACACACAAATACAGGAAGACTCACAGGTAAAACACAGCCATCTGCAGACAATGGTCCTGGTTAATGGGAGTCATCAAGATTCCAAACCACCATTAATGGTCCACACTTTGCATAATTACAATAGGCCCTTAGAGTTATATTTCATATTTCTAGTTTCAGCAACAAGAGTGATACATTTATACAAATAGGATGATCACACTCAGTAGATTATAAGCTTTGTAATGATACCTTACAAGACACCTTTTGCATGGAGCATATTTCAGTTCATTATATTCACTCATTATCATATTTTTATGAAGCCATATAGATTGCACAGCATCACACTCCTCTTTGTCTATATAACATAATGTTATGTTATGCAACTATTACATTGAAATGTAAACCTACTTCAATATATAATGTGCCTAAGAACAAAAATAAAGTTAAGATGGTCTAACTCGTGCACAATAAATACATCAAATAGTTTTTTTATTATTTATTTATTTATTTATTTATTTATTGTTTAATTTTTGTAGGCTACACAATATACTTGGACCAGTCTGCATATGGAAGACATGCTCCCTTTCATCAAAAGGGAGCACATTGTTATAATAAACTGCCAAACACTCATTACCACTTTTATATCATTAATGGTTATTTGATTGGTTAATAGGTGAGAAAATAAATGATATTTGGATAAATATGCTTATGTCATTGTCCTGTAGTATGTTTACGGTAAATACTCATTTTGTAATATAATAATCAGTGATTTATCAATCAGTGATTTATCTATCAGTTTCCTAGAGGGGATAGAACACACGATGACGTCAAGGTCTCAGGTGTGAATTCAGTAAAATGGTGTGTTATAATATGTTTGGCAAATGACAATGTAAATCACAGGAAAATAAGTGGAGGATGGGCACAACTATATAGCCTGCTGGGAAGATATGGAACATTTACACGTAGGAAACAAATACATTACTTCTGGAAGAATTTCCTCTCTGCACTCACAAATACATTGCAATAATAAATAAATAAAATGTAACACTCTCAACAACCATTATGTGATCAACAGATGAACAGGAAACATGTATCAAAAGTCAGGTACAACAAGCCATTGCACTTGTGCACTCGTCCTGTCTGCTACATATTTCCGAATATAGATTGTAATTTTTATCCTAATACAAATCAGTCTGTACCATGGGCTAAAGAGTTCTAACAAATATGAATGGATGGACTGAAAATCGGATAAATGACAGTGTTTTGGGACCACTGGGGTGAAATCCTGGCAACATCAAAGTTAATTGCAAAGCTCCCATTGACCTCAATGGATATGTCTACACTGCAATTAAAAACTCCTTAGCCGTGGCGCAGAAATTAGGACTTACGGAGCCTGCAAAGGGGAAAGATCCAAGAGCTTGGGCTCCTGCCTGAGCCCAAATGTCTACACTGCAATTACAGAACCCCTTAGTCTGAGTCCCACAAGCGTGAGTTAGCTGACATAGACCGGGTTGCAGCTGTTTAATTGCAGTGTAGGCATACACAGTAGAGCCAGGATTTTACCCCTGATACCTAAGTACCAATATCAAGGATGAGCTGTAACTTATTTCTCCTATCATTCTTTAAATTACATTTCTTTTACACATTTCTTTCAGTTCATAGCTCGACTTATTTTCAAAAGGTAAAACGCCCCGAGAGCAAATGTAACTTGCCAAGATATTTATTTTATGGGATTGTTCTAAGCCATAAATCTTAGTGGCTACAGTGAGCACACTATTGTTTCAGACAGTGTGCTGACTCACACCAGTGTGACACCTTCCTCCATATGATATCTGTATTTTGAGTGTTCCCTGCCTTCGTGTTTTCACCAGGAAGGCAAACAATTACTGTGCAAGTCATACATTAGGAATCTGTACAGGTGTCAGCAGTAGGAAAATCCTGCACTAGCTGGACAAGTGATTACCTGTATTGCTATAATTAAAACACACACATACCAAAGGCTCTTTTATGAAAAGAATTGCACCCTGAGTAAAGTTTCGATCTTTGTTCCTTTCCACAAATAGAATCTGGCAGCTCTCTTAAAATCTTCATTTGCCAATGCTGATTGTTGTGACACCTTCTGGTTTGTAGTGCTCAAGTTAGAGAGCAGGCCTGTGCTGAGTTTAACATTCCCATCTACAGTTCTGGAAGCCTGTGTAAACCTTATTGATTTAAAAAAACAAAACCCCAGTAATCCACTTGGACCAGCGTTCAGACTAAAAACCTTCCTGAGTCCCCTACAAATTAAGACACTGTCACCATCCTTTCTCATACTCATACCTCCCCTTTCGTCCCCTCCAAAATGGGATAACAGTATTGCTTTAGTTGTATCTAGAGACACTTTTCAGTTTCATTGTGGACACTGGCAACATTGAAACAAGGAAGTATGACATGAATTACAAACAAAGAACTGTCACACAAATTTATCTTGGGAACCAGCGTGTGATATTTTCTGAGGGGAGAAGGGAGGAGAAAGATTATTTACTCTGGGACCATATGTGTCTTCTGTGCGAATTACATACTGGTCTAAAATCCATCAGAGTCCACAAAACTGGGTTACGGTTGAATTAAGTAACATTGGTGAACTGACCTGAAGTTTTACTCCAATCTGCTAAACATTTCTCTTCTACAAATACTTCAGATACTACAAATGGGGCTGTAATAACTTGAGAATTCAAATCAATGCCCATTTTAGTCAAATTGAAAGGCACCTATTGACTTTTAGTGTTGGAGACCCTTAATCGAAAGCCAAAGATATATACTTCACGGTAAAAGGAAATTGTTTGGCTTTACAATAATGAAATGTTTAATACCTTGGTGACTGAGATTTTAAAGAAAATGTTTAAACCTGTGTTTTGACTGTTGTTAAAATACCAAATGTTACAGGAGAAGCGGAAAGCTGAAGAGGCATTAAATGATCTCAAGCGTCAGTATGAGAATGAAGTTGGTGAACTTCAGGTGACAATAAAAAAACTTAAAAAGGTGGGTAGCTTGGTCTTGTGCCCAGAATTCTGTGGATGATACAATAGGGCCTGACCTGGGGGATGCTAAGTGTTTCTTCCAAGGTAGCTAATGGGAGCTAAGGGTGCTCTGTCTTTTGCTCTAAAAATTTTTCAGATAATGTGCATCATTAAATGGCAACTTAAAAATAGTTTTTAAAATGGCGTTGACTAAAATACCCATTGCCGTTGTCCTTGAATCTATTCAGTATAGTTTACTAAAATACTTTGCCAAGGGACCTAACTGCTAGCCAAATAATATTACCAAATGATTGCTTATGATTATCAAGAAACTGGCATTTTGATTACCCAGTGGCAGTCTGGAATTTTATACATTGGAAAGAATCCAATTTATCATGTATAATTATTTGCAATTGGCAGAATGATAAAGGGGTGAAAAGGACCTAGTATCATAAATTGTCATATCCATCCTCTTTGCACTATTAGGTTTATCTCTACTTTAATATTCCTATCTCTATGATTAACATTCCTAATACTGCATAGAACCCCAGATCTGAACTCTCAGTACAGGGACCAGAATCTGAATTTTGCAGTTGATGCGTATATCTGTGATGGAATGCTGAATGCTCACTTTGGAATATTTGAAATTCAGATTTAGGTTTTTGTGGCTGGCCCTTGCTATAGCTGTTAGTAACATTATGTGTCTTTCAGCAATATGAATCCTGGATGTGAACTGCACTCCATTTTCCTCTTTATTATCATTAAATCACACTTACAATTCCACTGATACTAATGGAAGTTTCCTATGAAAATGCTGTAGCTCTCTAATTTTTTTACTCTGTAGAGAATTGGGGCTAAATGAGCTGGGTAGATATGCACAGCTCTACTGAAATCAGGGGAACTACCACTCTTAATACCAGTAGAGGATCAAACCCTGGGTTGGTTTCTTGTGTTGCAAAATGACTGTTATTTCTAGCAATACTAAATTCTGTAGAACACACTTTGAGAAATTTTCAAAATATTTTTTCTAAAAAATGAAATGATATAAACTAGATAATTTGGAGGTGGAAATTTCTTGTGTACACCTGGAGAACTCATGTATTGTAAAAGACCTTTCGTAGCTTGAAAATGCACATAGGTGTCTTTCAATATAGCCCTTGATCCAAATGACTTTCATTGACTTAGGTGGGCTTTGGATCAGTCAAGCATGTGTTTTTAAAATTTACACATTTTATTTGCTCTTTCAGCTGGAAGAACAGTCCAAGAACATAAATCACAGAGAAGATTTGGCTGAATTAAAAAAAAGAATACACGAATTGTCGTGGGTAAGAGTTGATTATAATTTACATACAGAAGATGTAGATTCAACCTGCACTTTGTACTTTCTTCAATACCAATTTGTTTTCCCACTTCAGAACTGATATTAGAATTATGAGGCTAAGAGACTACCTTTTTTTTTTTTTTGTAAAGCTATTTAAGATGGGGTGATTGCTTATTCTTGGATAAAGAAAAAATAATTCTGTTTAAGTAGATATGAATTCTATATATACCATTTATTAATCACTTGAAATAGGATGGTGTCATTTTTGTGTATGAGAAACTGCAAAATCTGAAATTAAATTGAGTTTTTGAGTGTTAGAACTATGGCTCCAATATGGCTCATGGTATGGAGAGCATCTGCACTCAGATATCTATGGAATATGCTTAACTTTAAGCATGTGAGTAGTCCCATTGGGTTAGTTAATTAGCATTTGTAAAGTTAAGTGTGTATTTAAGTGCTTTTGCCTACTTCAGAGATTTTGAGTGTCAGTCTTAAATGTTTACCTTTTGTAAATTAGTTTTTCATAACTGGTACCTTTAACAGTTATATTCTTAACTCTATCGAGATTTTTATATTGTTACTGTTTTTTATTTGATTTTAATCTTTTATATTTTAGTATTACAACACTTTATTTTGTGAAGGCAACTCTGTTGCATAAACTTCATTTTCTGTTTTTCTTTAGGAAAATCAGAAACTTAAAAAAGATCTTTTAGAAGCACAGACAAGTATAGCTTTTCTTCAGAGTGAATTAGATACTTTGAAAAGTGATTATGCAGATCAAAGTTTGAGCTCAGAAAGGTAAGATACTTCACATTATAAAATTCTTATTTGGGGAGAAAATAAGTTGTTTTGTGTATATATTATATATCTAGTCAGTAACAATTATTTGAATAGATCATAATTGGCTAGTACATAGATTAAAACTGATATATTGCCACATATCTACTGTTTACTTAGTAGGCTATAATGGCTCTGATAGAGCAAATTTTGGGCCTGATCTGGAATCCCTTATTCATGGAAATAGGTTCACTGACTTCACTGGTGAGTAAGAACTACAGGGTTGGGCCCATTCTTTATAACTCCATTTCAGTGAAATACCCTTGTCTGTCATGGTAAATAAGGCCATGGAAGTCTTCCAAATCAAGGGTGAACCTGTAAAAACAAAAGCTACTCTGGCTATTTTGAGACCTTTCACAAGAAATAAAAGTTAGGGCTAAATTATGCCTCTCATGAGACTGAGCAGTATTGGAGATGGAAAGAGTCATATTGCCCCAGTGACGGTGCTAGAAGCGTTATGCCTTTGAAAGGCACAGTGGCTAGTGGGTGATGATGTCTTGCTACCCCTATCCAGTAGGTTGAATCAGGGTACGCTTAGTACAGAAAAGGAGGATCCATAAACCCAGTAGCACGTCACTCAGAGATTTACCTATTGGACCATCAACACCACTTCTTTTATTCCTAAAGACCTGCAGCTAAATTATGGCTGGCTGCTGATGGGAGAATAGGGACTCCCTTCTGTCCCTCACCTGCCACAACATATTTAAAATGGAGCAGTAGTAATTTAAGCCCCAATCATTCAAATGTCTGTGCTGTGGCACACTCTTATGTGTGGTCAAAGCCCCATTGAAGGCAGTGGGGCTCTTCCTGGGAGCATGAATGTACCCACATGCTGTCAATTGTAGGATTGGTCCTTTAACCTTTAGAGTACATCGGAGTTAAATTAGCATTAATTTCTTTTGCTAAATCCCCCTATAAAATATTTGTTGAATTCAAAGTATTTTGTATACACAGCAGGGATACAGACAATTTTTAATCTTTGGGGAAGCTAGAGTTACAGAACTATAAAATAATAGCTGTTGGCTATTGCTTAAATGAATAGTTTGGTATCATGACTAAATTTGTCCACTTTTAATAAAGTGAGATAAATGAACTTCTGTCCCAAATGCAGTGTTTCCATTATTAATGAAATCCCTGGGTTGTGAGGGGGATCAGGAAGGGTCTGGCAAAAACCACCCAAGTTTCCAGTTGTCTATGTCCATGCATGGTGGCCAGTTTTGAAACTTCTGTACCTCTTGGAATTTCCTCGTGGGTGGAACCCTGACTGTTCACAAGGTGCTGGCTTTTTGTTTCCACCTGCTGAATTACATTTAGAACAAGCTAATGAAACATTAAAAACGTCAGTAATACTGTTTTTTTTCACATCAGTAATTATCACAGTTGTCAGAGTTGACCACCATTGGGAGAGGAGGTGGTCCATGTGATTGTGAATTGGATGGGAGGCATTTGCAAAACAATCTCTTTTAAGACACAATGAATGTTTGAGAACTCCTGGTCTGTTATCAAATTGCTAAAATATTTTAAAAACAAATTTATTTTTTAATATAAGCAAATAAAACAATCAAAACCTGGTGTAACTTAAACATTCAAACCAATTTCTTTCCCCCTCCCCTTATAAATTTGCAGACCTCTAACAATATTTTTCTTAGGTTTCTAACTAACTCCTTCAAAATCTGTTACAGTAGAATTTTGTTTTCTGCAAGGGTTAACGCTCTAGACAATGGAGCAGTGTATGTAGAGAAGTATAACTTTATATTTTGCAGAGACCTGGAAATGGTCCGAGAATACACTGAAGACAGAGAGAGCCTGGAAAGACAAATTGAAATACTTCAGTACGTTTTTAATAATTCCCTGTTCTTTATTTACAAACTTTATTCTGAAGTGTACACAGCTAAACACGTTTCTCTAGTTGTAGGGATATCTTGATGGAATTGAAGAAGAAAATATTATCAAGGGAAAATATTTTTTTAGCTGCAATTTAAACTGTTTCTGTTGTAGTAGACTTCGCTTTACTACCTGGACTATTTAAGAATAGTTTTAGTGTCACATGCAGCAACTTGGAAACACAATGTAAAAATACTATCTGAATTTTGTATCTCTCCATGTGATCCGTATATAATCTTGTCCTTTCACAAAAGATGAAAGTATAATCTGTCTCTACTCCTCAAAACTTAAGTTGTAATGGCTCAGGTATGTTTGGACTGGTACTGGTTGACTACTTCATTCTTATTTTATCACAAAATAACTGCACGCATTATTACCTTTATATAGAGTACTCAAATGATTTCTGAGAGCCTATCTCTGATGTCTCTATTTATGTATGCTACAGTTCTGTCTGCATTTTTTTCTCTAATTCTGTTGAGCAGAGGGATACTGGACCGTATCATGCCGCTGATTTATAACTGGAGCTCCCTATTGACTTGAGGGAGCCAAAAATATTAAAGATTTATCCACCACAACTGCCAGCTTCTTCAGTTCTATATTTGGTAGACTGCTGAATCTTGAATACTTTGTGGGATTTTTGTTCTTTGCCTAATTGCCTTTCATTTCTTTATAATAAGCTGAATGAGATCCTTATATATATGTGTTGTTCTAAATATTATCACTTGGCTCCTTTTTGATTGACTTTGCCTCTCCAGTAACTCCCTCTTTTATCATTATCTTTAAAGCATCAACAATGTGTCTAGTGCTGTATGACACACACACACTGCTGCCTTCAAGGATCACCCAATCTAAATAGTTTTACATCCTCAGCAAGTTGCCTTGTCATACTCACGAGTTTTCTTCCAAGTAATTGAACTAAATCTCTCCTTAAAATTATCCCACTGGCACCCAGGCACTTCCCCTGTTCATCTCAAATCATTACCATTCATAAGCAGTTTCTGGCTTCGAGATCCAAATAACTCGGCTGAAGTCGCTCATCTCCTGTATTCTACTTATTGACTTTGCAGAATTCTTTCAAGGATCACATAGATTATGTCCACTCCTCCTACCACCAAATATTTTCAGTTACTCAATTTTTTGAAAAGTATAGCATTTATGATCTTCCTTTTGTGAATTCAAGATAACGTTCTTGATATGTAACTTTCTAACTTTCAGGTATGCCCCTATTTAATGGCCTTGATTCTGGAAACATACATGTGCTCAACTTTACTACCACGAGTAAAGGGATGCTTCCTTCTAAATCCCCTTCCAGTTCATTTGATCTGATAACTGTATCTCTTTCATAGTTAGTACCTATAGTGAACATCTGCCACACGGAGGTGCCAGCGGTTAGCTTGGCTGCCTCCTTCTACCCCCTCTCAGTTCTCAGATATTTACCAGTTCCTTCCTTAATATTGGACAAAAAATATACCCACTCCCCAGTGTACCCCTAACTCCTTTCCCTCTAAAGAAAGAGAGGCACCTACACTAAACAAATCTGTACTGCTTTAATTGGGCAAATTCTGTTCTTTCCACACACTTGTAGAAGTATGACTCTCCTTGCTGTTCCTTAATTGGGTTGTTGACACATTGTGAGTCAGGGTATCAAGTCCTTCCCCCTGCCATTGTAGATCAACTGAAAGGGCAGTGTCCCTCTTGACCTGGTCCAGCGACCTCCTGCTCTTTCACACTCTGTTCAGGTAAACTTTTCTCTCTTCCTCCATTTCTGCTACAAGTTACAGAGAGCACCCTTAAAGCAGTAATAACTCGTCTTCTGGCCAGCTGACTAAGGACCCCCTGTCTACAGTTGTAGTGACCCCAGTTGTAGTTCACAGTTTACTTAAGAGTAAACATCTGCAATTGACAATTCATTGGAAAATGCTCATAACATTACACTTTGAGTACAATAATGGCTCTGGGCCCACCCTTCTTATTAGAGTTCATTTAAGGAAAAAAAGAACCTTTCTAATTCCATCACAACTGCTGGATTTGACAGTGTGTAAAAATCTAATAATCCTTTTTTTACTTAACTTATTAGGAAGTTTTGCAAGAAAACTTTAATTTTGTTACTTGTTTCATCTTATAGATCAGCTAACAGAAAACTACATGACAGCAATGATGGTTTAAGGAGTGCACTAGAAAACAGTTTAAGCAAATGCAACAGATCACTGGTATGTAATATAAAATTATAAATTATACAAATGTTTTATATAATTGCCCATATTCTGCTGTCTCTTACACCAAGGTAAGCTGAGAAAACTCCACTGACTTCAGTAGAGTCATTCTGGGTTTACACTCATGTAACGGAGTGCAGATTTTGGTGCAGTGTTACTACATTCTGAAGTTGTCTATTGTCTCTATGTGTGCATGTAATTCCTATTAAATATTGGGGTTATACACACACACATATAAAGAGAAAGATGCTGAAATTAATATATTTACATTAGAACCCTTAAATACTGAAGAGAGACTTTTGCATAAAACAACTTAAGTCTCAGCAGAGATTCACTGTAATCTGAATTGCAATCTGCCATTTAAATACATTGACAGAGTTCAGAACTTTCATTGTATTTAACTGACACACAAGAGTTTCACTGTAACTAAGTTCACTTTCAATGGGTTCCACTGGCCCACTTCTAAGAGGCCACTCATACTTCCTGTGCTCTGGATTCTCCCTGTTCGCTGTAATTTGAAGGAAGGTATGTCTACGCTTCGAGCTGGAGGGTGTAAATTCCAACTTAAGGAGACATAACCATGTGAGCTCTGATTGAACCAGTGTGCTAAAAATAGAGCGTAGCTGTGGCAGTGTGAGGAGTTAGTGGCCTCAAGTATGTACCTGTCCAAGAAGCTAGGAATGAGCTTAAGGTGGCTAGCCTCTCACGCCGCTTGTGTCACTGCAGGTACTCTATTTTTAACATGCTAGCTCTGATCAAGCTACTGTGGGCATGTCTCCTCGAGCTGGGAATTGCACCTCCAGCTCAAAGTGTAAACAAACCCTGAGAGAAGTCTGGTTTGGTTAGGACATAGAAACAGCAAGACATGGTATGGTTAAATGTAGTGGCCTCAATTTTATTCATTTAAAACTCTTACCTAGCTGGAGTAGCTCCCCACAAACTACCCTGCAGAGTTTTTCTCATGGGAATGTCAGCTGGCCCCACTAGTCCAAATGGACTATAAACGTGAGGATGATTGTGAAGGCCAGACCCTCTCTATACCCTCAGGCTGCCAAGAGACCTTGATTGGAAACTAGAGTCCCAAAGAGCTGCCCTCCTCCACATTGGAGGCAGGCAAGATAAGATGAAAGAAGGTACATGCCGAGATATAGAGGCAACTCCCTCACTGTGTGCTGAGGAGATATGCCTAAGCAGTCCACTGAGCTACAGGGACCTCTTCTGGACTCCTAACCCACCAACTGCACTGGTACCATCCAGTATTGCAACAGTTGTAATGTAACCCTCCCCCTCCCCTCAATCAAACATTCTGATACTGGGTGAAAAAAACACCCAGCAGTTTGCCAGTTTTTCCATATAGGAAAAATCCCTTCCAGACCCTAAAACTGGTTGTCAGCCAAGCTCCTGGCATTACCAGAGATCCAGCAACTAAATGGGTTGGGAAGGGTGAGGCTGAAACAGGAAGCCCACAATGGCTACCCTGCCTAGGTAGCAAACTGTATTAACCCTCCTCCCTTCTCCCCCACCAAATGGGATCAGCATCATTCCCACCACCCAGTGAGAGCAGTGGTAGGTGGGCCAGGCTCCCTGAGTCCAGGCTCAAATGTACTATGTGACCCAGCTCCCCCATACACCCTGCAGCACAAGGAATTGAAAAGCAACCCTTGCATGCTGAAAGCAAATGGGAAAGGGTGAGAGAGGAAAAGAGAGGGGGGTCTGTGGAACAGTCTTAGCTGCTCCCACCCGGGAACTCCATTCTATCCCTCCAGCCCGCTGCTTCTAGCCCCATCACAGCTGCACCCTGGCTGGAAAGGTGAACACATTTTGGTAAAATAAATATGGAGACTTCAAAATTTGGTATGATGTCTTCCAGCAGCCTGAATGTCTATGACCTGAGGGTATTTGGATCACACTGGAGATTTCGCTCTCTCCATCTTGACCACCTACATAATTCTAACTGATGGTTATTCCAAAATGAGAAACAAATCTTAGGTCATTCCCCAAAATACTGCATTTTTAAAAGACTGTATTATAGTTCATGGTGTCTTACTCAAATGACACTGTTATACAGACCAGCCACTTCACTCATGGAAATCTCATTGCTGTTTGGTGGTTGATTAACTCCAGAAGTTGGGGTCCATAATGTCATCCTAACATTACATATTTGAATGTTACATGTTGGACATACATACATGTTGACATCCAGTCCTGTAAAGGATAAGGAAAAGAAAAAGTTGGATTTACATCATAACATACAGCAGTGTTAGCTCTGATGGTTGTAGTCCCACTTGTACAATAAGATACTTATAGACCTTTCTACACATGTCTATTACAGCGTCTAACAAACATCTCCCCGGGAAATACAATTACTAGAAGCAGCCCCAAATATAATGGTGGCCAGTCTCCTCAAAATCCACGATATGACAGGTAGGACTGGTACATTTTTACTTAAATTATAGGATAACAATGGACCATTATACATGTCTTAAGACAGCCAAATACTTAGTAGAAAATGACAGAGTTTAGCAGCCTGTTCTATCTCTTCTCAATTCCAACTCAAGAAATTCAAGCAGAATTCAATTTGTGTCCTCTCAGCAGGACCAAGCCTTACAAAACAAGATTCTAATACAGACCATTCTTAAATGGTCCCTTCAGAGCTTTCTCTTTTAAGTACTGGTTTTTCAAGATCTTTAACCTGTATAGCTGGTGTCCCCTGTGTAATAAGTTAACTTCTATCAGTGTATGAGGGTCTGATTTCTTCAAGGAGTTAAACATCCTCATCTCTCAATGAAATCCCAGGTAAATGAGTGTGCTCAGTATTTTTCCTCAGCATTTTGCAGAATAGACTGTATAGACAGCATAAGACCATTTAATTAATTTTTCAGCTTCAAAAATTCTTGAGCTAACTATTAAATGGTCAAAGCAACTAACTGTCTGCTTTGTTTTATTGGATATAAGTTCTGGATCCAAAATCCACTGAAGTCAATGGAAAGACTCCCATTGACCTCACTGGGCTTTCGATCAGGCTCTAATTGCAGTAGGTCATATCATTTTACTGGCTTGACACATTCTCTTAAATGACAGATTTTTGTCTCATTTTTTTCTTTGGTATTACTTCAAACGGCATATAGATCTATATTAGGGCCTTTATATGGTTAACGTATATATTTTGGAAGCGGATTGACAATCGTTTGTAAACATTAAATTAGCTTTCACTTTACACTAATGATATCCAAATATATCATTAATTGAATACTATTACTGAATCTGCTGTCTCCATGTTGGAGACTGGTTTGCAGGCTATAAAATTGTGATTGCAACAAACTATCTTTCTGCTGAATGCAGATAAAATAAATTCCCTCTTGTTAGATCCTCTATATATTTTGAAAGGAGATGTCCCTTACTACGTTGCACATTAAAAGAAGTAATGTTCTGAGGTGAAGGAAGAAAGAAGTCTGTTTAACAGGCCTGAGGGATATCCTTCTCTGCGAGCATTTAAAAAAAGCAACCTGCTATTCTGTGCAATCTAGTGTATTCCAACCTGAAGTGAAAAAATTGACTTCTTCAGAAGTACATGTGCCAGGGGTAAACCTCATTCCTGGCTGGTGTGGCTTAGCAGTATTTACAGAGAAATTAAGTTCTGCTCTCAAAATGCCTGTCCTATTTCAATACTTTGTATCAGACAAGAAACTTCAGAAAGGTGCTGGTTTGGATTCTAACCTTGCTTTTAAGACATTTTTAATAGTAAATATATTTTTCTTTTCTCTGGTCAGATAACCTCACTTATATTATGTTGCCTTAAGCAGGTATAGAATTCCCAACACTGATTACATGCTTTAGTGATTTTAAAAATTGACTAATGTTGTCCTTTTGTTTGAGGTTATTCTTAATGCTCTTAACTTTGCTACAGTATGCACCCTTTGTTCTCATATATCAGTGATTTTCTATAGGCTACATGCATGAATACAAATAGTATTACAGTACTACTGTAGAATTCTAAAACCAAGATCATGAGTATTTAAATGAGAACGCATTACCCTGGGAGCATGGAAATAGACAGTTCTGAAGTTGTTGCAACAGAAAATGCTCCCTGTAATTGCCCTTGATGACTGGTAGTTGATAGAAATTATATGGGAGTAGGCAACCCTGTGAATCCCAATGAATAGAAACTACAGCCCCACAGAAGGCTGCACCTCCATGCTGCGCACTAGTGCTCAGATCACTTGGCAACAAAACTCTACAAGGAACAATGCTGCCATTGCCTATATTAGCTCTGACTGTGGTATCCTGCATCTCTACTCCTATAAAATAGAGCAAAGTTAACTCCATTACTTTCAGGCATTTCCCACCCCACTTTACCCTGTCCCTACTTGCTGCAGATAGGGGCTGGAGACGGTAGTACCTTTTTTGAAGGCTGTCCTCTTTGTCTCTCTCCATTTCTCTCTCTTTTCCTTTCTCCTTTTGGTACAAGTTAACTTAAAAAGGAAAGACACTACTGCCATTTAAGTATCCTATTGTATGTCATGGCACCCAAAGCAAAACAAAAATAGCCTTGGAAAAGAAAAGAGAATCAAAGGGGAACATTGTCTTGGAAAGGAGGGGAGAGTCAAACCCATTACGAGAAACCAATTGTTTCTGGCTGTCACGCCAAAGACGATGTATGGGACATCTAAAACTGGAACTGAACACATTTCTGCATTGCTTCTTCAACTGTTGCTGCGCTTGTGATTTCTGCTGCTCCTATTGTCCTGCTCAGATATTTGCAGGACAATAAATTATGAATAAAACCTGGGTACATCCATTTGTATTCAGGTTCAGTATATTGAGACCATTTTCCAGGTCCTGGGATGGACTAATATCTCTACTGCCTTGTTTTTAATATGTTCATGGTACAATGTTCTATTTTTTTTAACAACCATTTCCTTTTGGATTAAGAATAAGAGTAGGAATGCCAGACTGTGAATAAATACATCATCCTCACCATGGCATGTTAGATGAACTGTTTGGGTGCTCACTGCTAAGGATCTAAATTAAAGAATTCATTTATTGGAGATTTAAAAAAACAGAGATCCTTCTTTCATAAAGGGCAATAAAATGTGTACCTGAAATGTCTTATTTTGTTGGAGAATCAGATCCTGTAAAAAGCCTATTTTCCCCCACTTTTGTCACCAGATCATCTCGTTCTTCCTGTGTGGATGAAGATGAGTGTTTAGCCCTTTGTGACCCTCTGCAAAGGATAAACTGTGATGCTGATAGCTTGTCTGAAAGCTGCTTTGACAGTGGTTTGTCTACCTTGAGAGACTCAAACGAATATGATTCAGAAGTGGAATGGAGACATCAAAGAAGCTTTCAAAGGCCACACTGTATGCAGGACAGTTCTGGGGGTGATGCTTCTGATACAGATGTAAGCTCCAGTCTTATTGCATTGCTAAGAGACACCTTTGTTTGGAGGCAAAATTAGCTCCCTGTTTGTAAAGTGAAATCTATCTTTTTCACATAAGTCAGGGAACCTAAATTGTCTTTACCTGGGTTATAAGCATTAAAACAGAATTAATAGGATACTTTTGTGGATGTTTAAGGGAACACTCTGTGGTTTAAAAACAGTCCCATTTTAACTGGTTTTATAGACCCGTTAATGAAGCTATAACTTTTCATAAGTTTGTAAAAGTGAATTTAATATTTGTGAAAGTTGATAAATTGTTAGCCCTGAAGATTAAAGTCCTCCTCCTTATCAACAGAAGAGATACAAAGAGGTAGTACATCACCCACAGCCTCCCGATGTGCCTTGGCAGTGATGTGAAAAGAGAATAATAATAATAATAGTATTTATTAACACTTACAACATTTTACATGCAGAGATCTCAAAAGACTTAACAACATAGGAAAGCATTGTTGTCTTCATTTGACTAAAGAGGAAACTGAAATGGAGATAGATGTAGTGACTTACTGTGAGGCAGTGACAAAGCTGGGCATAGAATACTGGCCTCCTGGTTCCTAAGTAGCTCAGTCTCCCTGACTCTTCAGTCCCTGATCATTATGTTGAGAATGCTACTAAGGGTACCAATTAATGTCAACTGCGGTGACTTTGTTCAATGAGTTTGAGCTTCTTAATTGAAGTATTTCTTTCATAACTTTTGAAGTAATTTTTCTCACTGTTTATTGTAATCCTTTTGAATCTAAAAAATTCCTTGCTGAAATCTTTTATTCCTATTACATCTGGAAACCAGATCGATGTTATAGAGTTGTTTATGAGTACTAGGCATTTGGCACTGATAGTTTTTGAGAACACTAAAGTAGAGAAAGATATTTGTTTTGGGGGAAAAAAATCCCGGATACATAACACTGCAAAGCACTATTCTTTTTCTGATTTGAGATATTACAAAAATAGTAAAATTTGCTGGTACTTGCAGGTTCCGGAGATCAGGGATGAAGAGGCTTATAGCCCTGACAACACCAGTACAGCAGAAGACTGGAAACCCTCCCAACCAGTCAGTCGAAGCAGCTCTAGTGCTTCAACAAGGAGGTGTCTCCCTGCCCTCTCACCACAGGTAACCAGTCCAGAGCAATTTTTTATTTTAGTTTGACATACTTGACTATACTGCAATTTTTTTCTCATTTTTAATATGGATTTGGTGGGCTCTTTTTGTGTTTAGACAGACACAATAGACTGTAACCTGAAATACCCTAATTCAGAGAAGGCTTACAAGATCGTTCTTGCTGGAGATGCAGCAGTAGGGAAATCCAGTTTCCTTATGAGACTTTGCAAGAATGAATTTCGAGGAAACACCAGTGCAACTCTGGGTAAGGATTTGAGATCTAAAGCATATGGGTGCCTAAATGTGTATTAGGTTGGGGAAACTAAATGGTTGTGTTTATCTTCTGGAACATGCTCCATGTTTTATAAACATCCTTTGCACAAAGACACCCATTAAAATCTGTGTGAAGGGGCTGCAGTATCAAGATCCTTTAACCTACTTTAAAAAAAAATCCTCTTTTAATTTTCCATTATTATCTTTTTCCTGCTATGATTGCCACCCCCCAGCACACCCCTTGTGGCCCCTCATGGACCTGCAGTTGCACTGCACTCAGGGCCCCTGGGATTCTTTCAGCAAATTAGGTTGGTTCAAAACCATGTACCCTCTTCCTGGGGTCTGATTTATTAAGACTTCCTACAAAGTGTAACTCACTTAGTTAATTTCCCCAGTTTATCCCCACTCTGGATCCATATGAGTCTCTTACTCCTCTTCAGGTGGTCTCCCAGCCTCCTTTCTGGAACTGAGGTTGAACTTTAAATTGTCACTTCCTGTCCCTCAAGTCAGAAGTCTCCAGCTTCCCACCTTGGAATGGGGTTGTAATTTAGGCAATTACACAGGTCTCTCTGCTCAAGACAGGAACCCCCAGCTCTCCTCCTGGAGCAGAGTGTACTTCAAGAAGTTACTCTGTCTCTCTCCTTAAAGTAGGATCCTCAGCCTTCTAGATAATTCAGAAGTTATTAGCTCTCTCCTTAAACCAGGAGTCCTTCATCTGGAGTACATCTTCATTTAGGTCACCAGAGGAGCCTCAGCCAGATTCTCCTCCAACTGACTCTTTTCCTCTAATTAGTCCTTTTAATCCTCATGCTAGGAGGGTTCAGCAGGCAAACTTTCTCCTTCTGATGTCATCCTTGGTATTAGGGGAGGCGGCGTATACGCTAGTTCACTTCTCCCAGCTCATCTCCAGTTGGTCCGGTCAGAATGGAGCCTTGCCACACCCACCCTTCAGTAACTTACTTTCTCCAAACAATACTTATACTCAGAACTGCTTTCTCTCTACCAGTACCTCTTATTATCTAGGTCTTTACATATATCAAACCCTCCCAGAATCTTAAACGGGCTTGCAAGTGGGCAGGCGGAAGGGGGACACTTAAGGATCCCAACCCTTATCTCTGTCCTTTTTCATATAATTTTCTCTTCAGCCTTTCTTCTTCAAAGTATTCGTAAAGCCTGGAATAGCTCTAATTCAAATACAATTGGAGATATTTTAAGAGCTTGGAGGTCTCAACATTCCAATCTATATTATCACATCCATGAACTACTATAGTTATATTAAGTTCAAAGCTTAATTTTTTTGTCTGCCCATCAAATCACTTGTGTGTTTATTTGTTGTGATTTGAGGGTTTTTTGTTTGTTTGCCCCTTGTTTGGAATAAGATCTACTATACAAAATATTTTCTGTCCTTCTGTAAAAGGCTTTTATAATGTAACATATGTGGAGCTTTTTGTTTATGATGTGAAATTTGCATCAGTACTCCTGAGTAAATGCATAAGAGGATGTTTTAATTTTTTCCCCCTAAAATCAATTGATTATGCACCATAATACACTGGGGGGATTACTGCGTTTTTTTGGGGTGTTTTAACTCTAGAGCTCTTTCTCACAATGTACTAAATGCCTTGTAATTTGAAATGGCTGTTACAGCCTATTATTTGAAGTATATCACACTGTTATTCATTTGTAATGATGTTGGTAATGGTATTAACGTACTTCTTAAATCAAAGCCAATATTATGTCCACTGACTAGTTTTGTACACTTTATATTTCTTTTTAAGGAGTTGATTTTCAAATGAAAAGGCTTGTTGTTGATGGAGAACCTACAGTGCTCCAGCTATGGGACACAGCAGGACAGGAGAGGTTAGTAATGTTCAACAGATTACTAGGATGTAGATGTGAATTGACTTGTTTCTTAGTGAAGAATTTGTATTAGCATCTGACTTTTTTCCTAGTTGTAAGAAAAATAGTAACAGTTTCTTGTCCACATTATTTCTCCTATTTTTACTTTTACCTTCCTTACTTTTGCTATTACAGACCTTTACCTTTGTAAAGGCTCAGTCTTACAAGATGTTCAATGACCTAAATTTCTATTTGGGTCCTTGACCTTGATTCCCATTTAGCACAGCCAATTGTCTCTTCTGTGATATTTTAAGAGAAGCATAATAAACTTGCACAAGTTGCTGAATTCTCATAAATGGATCTGTAAACTATCTGTGTAGTTTTATAAACCCAATAAAATCCCATGAGATCCTGGACAGCAAAGAGCCAATACGTTTTAGCTGACACAGTTGTATGTATATTAAGGTGCTTGATCTAATTCCACTGAAGTCAGTTATAATCTTTCCATTCACTTCAGTAGAATTTGTATTGGGCATGCTATCTACTTTTGCATTGAGTGAAGTCGGTGTAGTATGTGGAATAGAAAAGTAAGATATATTTGGCCCACTCCTTCTTCTTCATTACGTGAAGATCTCAAATGTGCAATGTAATTGCCTTGTCTGTCATCTTAGTTTTAGAGTAGGTCACAGTACGTTTACAGGAAAAAAAAACCCCTCTATAATTGAGGGACTCATCCCTGTTGTAAATCCATTGGTTTCATATTCCACACCCATTTTATTGACTTCAGAGATGTTATACTAGAAAAGAATTTGGCCTGCTGTGTTTATGAACTTTGCCTCTCAGACAAGAATATAAACATGCTACCATATCATCGAAACACCAGTTTGAAGAAGGTGTCCTTCGTGTGCATTGCTGTTTACTGCAAAGTGTTGTCTGACTGCGGTATAGGATACTGCAGGTTTTAATGGAGTGTTTACAGAAGTGCATAAATAATTTGGAAAAACCTTTATATGAATTCAGTAATATATGCAAGTTTGTCACATACTTCTTAAGATGGCTTTTGGGGAGACAAAGGTATTAAACAGACTAAGCTAATACAATAATGATTCATTATTAATTATAGTAATATTTAATCTGTGTTTAAAATGTTTCAAACATCATTTTTTTCTAAAAGATTTCGAAGTATTGCCAAGTCGTATTTCAGAAGAGCAGATGGTGTGTTACTGTTGTATGATGTGACATGTGAAAAGAGTTTTCTTAATGTACGAGAATGGGTGGATATGATTGAGGTAAGAACTTAACTGTGTGAAATTTGCAAAGTACACTTACTACGTAGTCATTTTAATATTTTTTTTATTAGGAAATGGGCATTTCCATTGGGAGAACTCTGGTATGAGTCAGAACCATGGAGTCCTTTTAGAGATACTTGTTTTAAAATCTGCATTAAGGTGGTTGCGTTGCAGAATTGGCCAACATACAGTTTCCACTAGTAATGCAAGTTAAATGCACTGCTGTCAGAATACAAGAGATTAAACTAAATCCTGACACAAGCTTCTCTGCTCTCATTAAAGTTGATGAAATGTGGTGTTTGGTATCACAAAATACCATGGAATCAACCATTTCATGTTGTTTCCCTCATCTTGTCTGAATATCTCACTTCCCTTTGATATGAAAATGCAATACTCACCCATTTCAAATACTTTATGGGAACAAGCTCAATTTTCCTTGTGGTCTCTGCCACAGTACAGTGTTTCTTCCTGTACAACCACCATCTTTCCTATAATCCACAGCAGTGTTTTCCCCTGTAGCTTTATCTTATTATTACCCTTTTGTGTTACCTGAATACTAATTTGCATTAATAAAAAGGGCTTCCCTCCTTTGTCCAAAGGTGTTTAATGGAAAGGAAGGTGATTAGAATAAAATTTCATTTGCCACTTAGAAAGAATGCTTTTTTTACCATGGGAATTGTATTAGCCCATTTCTAGGGGTAATTGTGTCATATAAAATAACATAAGAATGGACATAATGTGTCAGACCAATTGCCTGTCTAGCCCTGTGTCCTGTCTTCTGACAATTGCCAGTACCTAATGCTTCAGAGGCAATGAACAGAACAGGGCAATTTCTTGTGATGCATCCTATTGTGCAGTCCCAGCTTCTGGAAGTTGGAGATTTAGAGACACTTGGAGCATGGGGTTACTTTCCTGACCATCTTGGCTGATAGCCATTGATGGACCTGTCTGCTATGTACTTATCTATTTTTTGAACCCAGTTAAACTTTTGGCCTTCACAACATCCCATAGCAATGAGTTCCACAGGTAGACGCTGCGCTATGTGAAGAAATTATTTCTTTCTATGTTGATTTTAAATCCACTGCCAATTAATTTTATCAGGTGACCCCTAGTTCTGATGTTATGCAAAAGGGTAAATAACACTTTCTTATTTATTTTTTTCCACACCATTCATAATTTTATAGACCTCCTATCATATCCCTGACTTAGTCTTATCTTTTCTAAAATGAACAGTCCCTGTCTTTTTAATCTCTCCTCGGATGGAAGCTGTTCTGTGTTCCTAATAATTTTTGTTGTCCTTATCTATACCTTTTCCAATTCTAATGTGTCCATGTTTAGCCATAATGGGCAGAGTGTTCATTTCCATAAGAGTTATCTAGCAAATACAATTCTTGTTGGAAATGCATTCACTCCTGGTAGGTTCACTATTAAGATGGCTATTTTAAGATATACATTGTTTTATCTGCAAAGTGTTCAACATGACAGGTGTTCAACATATTTTAACTATCATTTCTTGCATTAATATTGCATTGGTTTTAGATGTTTTGGTGGTGAAGTAATTAATATGATGTCTGCTCCAACAACCTGCTGATATATTTGACCTCTTTTGTATTCAGAATTTTCCAAAGGTAAATAAACAATATATTTATTATAGGATGCAACTCACGAGAATATTCCAATTATGATGGTGGGTAACAAGGCAGATCTTCGCCAAACAGTTTCAGAACAAGGACAAAAATGTGTATCAATCAACTATGGAGAAAAATTGGCCATGGTAAGACCTATATCTAATTGTTTCAAATTCAACTCCTCTTAAAAACTTTAAGACGAGGTCTGGATAATTCACAAAAATAATTGAGAGGCAAAGAGTCTTCTACTTTATAATCACCAAGATGGAATTTGTCCTTGGATGGGTAATGCATACTTGATCGGGTTGAAAAATGTCACCAAATAATGGTTATTTGCTAGTCTCTATGAATGAGTTAGCTGTCTCAATCCAGAGTCATCATCACAAATTGGCACATTCTTGACATTCTCAGAAACGTGGTCAAGAAATTCATGAGTCTGAATAGGACGACCAGATAACAAGTGTGAAAAATCAAGACGGATGGGTGGGGGGCAATGGGCGCCTACATAAGACAAAGCCCCGAATATCGGGACCGACCCTACAAAATCAGGACATCTGGTTACCCTAAGTATGAGACTTAACTTGCTCACTCAGCATGAGTTCATGTTTGTACTCTACTACAAGTGTGAGGCACATTACTGAGAGCAGGGCCAGTTCCAGGCACCAGCACAGCAAGCAGATGCTTGGGGCGGCCAATGGAAAGGGGCGGCACATCTGTCCCTTCAGCGGCATGTCCCTCAGTCCCTCTCGGAGGGAAGGACCTGCTGCCGAATGGCCGTCACTGCTTCATTCTTCGGCAGTAGAGCAGCGGCCAAAGTTCCACTTTTTTTTTGCCACTTGGGGCAGCAAAAACGCTGGAGCTGGCCCTAACTGAGAGGATGTGAGGAAACTAGCTTCTGCTTCTCTTGTACCCATAGATGTTCTGAAGTTGAAGTATTTTGGTTTCTGAAGCCCAGATTATCAAAGGTTTTAGCTGCCTACCTCTCCTTGAAATCAGTAGAATGTGGGCAACTAAATACTTTCAAGGATCTAGGCCTAAGTAATTCTGTACCACTCTAGCTATGACTGCAGCAGTTTTGGCATGATTTGTTGCATAGGAAAATATAAACAAGATTCCAGGAACTTGTACAGTAGATCTGCACATCCTGGTTGCTGTGGAGCTGCTTTTTATGGGATTCCCCACACCACCGGGGGCAGAGTTTTTTGGTTAGCCAGCAGTGGAGCAAGAGTTTACTCTGTTGGTAGATCTGTGACAGGGCAGAAGCAGTGGCCATTCTCTGTGCAAAGATGTGTGGGCCTAGAGCTGTGGATGCTAATGTAGCTTGGTAGTTAAATACCAAATGTCAGGGGTTCTGGAAATATGGTAAGTAGAATGTAAGCTCCAGTAACAGCTTCAAAGCTTCTGCTGCTGGTTTACAGCCTCACAGACAAGATTATTCAGGCTGGACCTTGGGACCGGGATTTGTTCCTGAATCAGTTACATATCTTAAATGCTCTTAAGTTTAAAAAGCTATAAAACTGAAAATAACTTACTGGTACTTTATTTCTGTAGTATTAAAGCAAACATCTGCAAAGTATTAAAAGGACCAAAAAAATCCTGTTCACTTTAATTTGTTAAATCTGTTTTTCAGTAGTTCTTAAACTTTCCGAGGAAATTATTTGCAGTAAACATTTAGACGTAACTGTACAATAGACAATGTAGCTGATCCTTTTATTTTCTTCTCACAGACTTATAATGCACTCTTTTGTGAAACAAGTGCTAAAGATGGATCTAATATAGTAGAAGCAGTTCTTCATCTTGCTCGGTATGTAGTCATGTTTCTAATATCAAATATTAGCTTTTTTGGTTAATATATATTATATTTACTTTATAAATGAATGTAAAACAGGCTTCATTCTTAAGGTTTTACATGGCATATATTTTATTTTATAGAGTTCATTTTTATCTTACCTGATCCTAGTACAACAGTTTTCAGTGTTAAATATCTATATTCTAAACACATTTAAATTATGTGTATATGTATATAAATATATCTCTGTTGAATATAGATACTTAACATTGAAAATTATTGTACTGGAATCAACTAAGATCAAAATGGGACTCTGTAAATAAAATATATGTGCCTTGTAAATCCTTTAAAAATAAACATAAAACAAGATTCATAATTGAATAAGTGAATCAAACAAATGACTAAAGAATCTACACCACAAACACTAAAATAATATTAACATATATATACAGACAAAATTATGTTAAAGTGGAGCTCAAATATGGATCCCATTCTTTTAAAAATGTCTCTGGTTGATAAATTATACTTTCTAATGAGATACATTCATTTATTCTTTTAATCTTTTCATACACTGAAGACACATTTGGTTTTGTATCATTATATATGATTTTGCGACAGATAATTTTAATCACATACATTTTCCTTGATCTCTACTGAATGTAACTTTTCTCTAAACTATTTAAAATTCAGACATCTGGATTAAATAAAAAGAATCTCATCTAGCAAAGCTTGCATGTACTTGATAAATTCTGACCAAAACATTGCAATTTTCCTATAGTTTCCAGACTAGTATTAATTATGATTACTGGTGTGTATATATAATTTTTAAAGGATCAGCAATATGTATTACATTTAATACATGGAGGTCCAAACTGGAGTCAGTTGCCCATCATATTTATTTGTTTTTATTCTGTAGCTTGATATGAGAATCAAGTCTTTTGACTTGAAAGGTCAATATTTGGCTATTTCATGCTGCAGTATTTTTAACAGTAATAACTTGAATAAAAAATTGGATTATTGGAAAGAAGTAATGCTGTCTGTTCAGTCAGAAAATGGAAAAATACCTATACTTCCAGTGAGAACAGGCGTAGCAGAAGTATAGTCATTTATTTATATTCAAATGTCAATACAAAGTTAATTGTTAACTTGTATGACTCATTTCCAGGCACCTGACTATGAATGTAACAGTGCATTGTGCTGTTAGAAATTTCTACAGCACAGTTACATAATGTTACATCACAGGTGAAAAAACACATTAAAGGCAGCATTTGATTACAATAGTTCAATGATTATAATAGTTCAATTTTGTGAAGGGACAAACTGCTCTTCCCATCTTGCCTATCCCCTTTACAATACCTTGAATATATGATTTGAACCAGTCTGTTCACTGGCTTGGTGAAAGTTCATTTCTGAGGGATCTGTTAATATTTGCTATGTTTGAGAGCAATGGCAGATGCACCAGACGCTGTCCAACAGTTTGGTTTGAGATGGATGGTTATACTCGGGGATTAATATTTCCCATTCCCTGGAAGTAACATCTTTAACTTAACATTTCATGGGAAAGTTAGACTTCCAGACCCCTGTTACCTGTATTTAGGGTTTGATTCTGCCACTGTTACTCATTTTAAGTAGTGCAATATTGATGTCAGTAACTGGTTTCAGTGGAACTACTCGGTCTGAGAATTGGGACTTTACAAGACACATGAATAATACTGGTACAAAATTGAAAATCACATGTACAGATAAACCAGTTACAAGCATCTTTATAACAAACTGGCTAACGATAAGCACCATTTTTCAGAATAGATTTATAATTGTATAATAGTTTCTTACTTTAGTATATGAATATCTAGGACCCTTTGCTTTCCTCTTCTGGGATATGAGGAGGGGAACAAATAAAAGAAAAATGGGCTAAAAAGGAATGGAAAACATGACTAATTGTCTAGACCTCAAATTGGAGTTATATAATTAATAGTTTTCGCATAATAACTATGCTTATTCCTTCTGCTAATTTTGCACTTTGGCAGAGCACTTTGTATAGAATTATTGCTGCCATTCCAAAGCAGAAACTGTAGACAATGTCACTCAGTTCCCATCCTTTCACTGATTTCATAAACTAAAAACATTTATCCTTTTAGGCAGTTTGTGAATTTACGTTATAAAGCAGTGGCTGACAGTGGGCAGTGCATTCCTTTTTATTGCTCTGTGTAACATATTTTGAGTAGTATCAGAGGGGTAGCCATGTTAGTCTGGATCTGTAAAAAGCAACAAAGAGTCCTATGGCACCTACTAGACTAACAGATGTATTGGAGCTTTCGTGAGTGAATACCCACTTAATCAGAGGCATGTAATGGAAATTTCCAGAGGCAGGTATAAATATGCAGGCAAGAATCAGTCTAGAGATAACGAGATTAGTTCAGTCAGCGAGGATGAGGCCCTCTTCTAGCAGTTGAGGTGTGAACACCAAGGGAGGAGAAAGTGCTTTTGTAGTTGGCTAAGGGAAAAACTGCTTTTGTAGTTGGCTAAAAGCAGTTTCTCCTCCTTTTGGTATTCACACCTCAACTTCTAGAAGAGGGCCTCATCTTCCCTGATTAAACTAATCTCATTATCTCAAGACTGATTCTTGCCTGCATATTTATACCTCCCTCTGGAAATTCCCATTGCATGCTTCTGATGAAGTGGGTATTCACCCATGAAAGCTTATGCTCCAATACATCTGTTAGTCTATAAGGTGCCACAGGATTTTGTTGATATTTTGAGTAGAAATGCCAAGATACAGTTTGGTGAATGTAATTTATTTCATTGCTATCTTACAGTGAAGTGCGAAAAAGAAGTGACAATGAAGACACAAGGTCCGTAACCAACCTGGCTGAGCCAACTGTCAAAAAATCAACACTAATGAAGAACTGCTGTAATATATAATTAACAAATTCCCTTTCTGCCCTAAATAATTTTACTTTTGTATTTTTATCACTTTTAAAAATGAAGGATTTACATGAAGTTGTT
This sequence comes from Chelonoidis abingdonii, assembly GCF_003597395.2. Classification (NCBI taxonomy): domain Eukaryota; kingdom Metazoa; phylum Chordata; order Testudines; family Testudinidae; genus Chelonoidis; species Chelonoidis abingdonii. The sequence goes on along the minus strand of NC_133774.1, from coordinate 105,411,107 downwards.
CTCCTTGCTATGGATTTATATGTATATAGTAGTTGCAGAACTTGAGAAATTCAGTTCCTACTTTCTGCTGCTCTGCACTGGTGCACTTGCCATGCCTCACAGGCTGTGGTTTGATCTCACTTATATCAGTGTATGTCAATAAAATTAGAGAAATTACATTGGTTTAAAAATGGTCTGAGATCAGAATCAAGGCTTCTACTTTTGCCGGGAATTTATGATAGTCAGTACAGTACTGTATTTTCATTTCATTCATCTAGACATTTCCTTATAAAGTGAAAGAGGCTTCACAAACTGAAGACACTATAATAATTTATTTTAAACCCAGGATATTCAGAGCCCAGGGGAAATTCCATCGTTACTAATTTTGCCTAGGACTGCAAATGTAGGTCAAATTAGACCTGTATGAAATATTCACAACAAACCATCCAGCCACTTGAAGGTTACCTAGGTTTGTCCAGGTTTGTCAAAAAGACTTGTCAAATTTTTGAACTTTTCAAGTGAGCTAGCTGAGTTTTGAGCATATCTCAGCAAATATATCGTGTTGCATCTATAAAGCAAAACTCAAGTCTGATCTCACACAGATCAAAACTGGAGGAAATACTTGCATGAATCCTGCAAAGCAAAAAGACAAATTATATACTGCTCTAACCTCAAGAGAGGTCCCAGTATCTACAGGATTTAGGAACACTGGGATGAATTAACGATACATTTCCTGCCTGTTTATAAATAAGACTGTTACTATTATTATAGGGGAATGTGAATTGTCCCTTCCTTCTTGTTTTTCAAATGTTTGCCATTGATATATATATGACAGTTTAGACAGCTAAAGTGATGGACTCTAATAGTACAGAAGAGTCTGTAGTAATCTGTTTTGTTAGTGAATCTTTAGGCCTTAAATCACCTGTTAGCAGCTGTACATGCACAAGACTCCATATTAAATTTTTATTAAAGGAATCAGTCAGCATGACCATAAGCTACTTTCTAAAAATCAGGCAATACTATTCCCATCAAGGTAAGGCCAAGGACTCTCAACTCCACGTGAAGTCAGTGGGAGCAACAGATGCTCAATCTCTCTGAAATTCAAGACATTGGTTTTATCGAGTTTTCTAAAAATCCCATAGTTTAGTACATATTTTAAATTGAAAGCCTAAAATCATTAATGTAAAAATGACACTATTATAGTATAATTATTAAAATAGGAGTACAAAAAAGCATCACACCCTAGTGACTTTGTTTAATCTTTTGTTTCCTTACTTAGGGCCAGTCCTGCAAATATTTAAGCATGTGAGTTACACTTTGCCTGCAGGTAGTCCCATTAAAACCAATTCATGTTTATAGGTATTTGCCAGGATCAGGAGCTTGGGGCCCAATCCTCCTCCTGTTAAAGTAAATGGCACAACTCCCACTGACTTCAATGGGAGTACTATTAGGACTCTTAATGGCTGAGCAAACTATTTCAGCCTTTTTTTGTGTATATTAAAAATAGGTCTCAAGCTGCAACCAGCCTGCCTAGTGTCAAACTTAGGTGAAGTTTTCGAGTCTGACCTCAAACCTGTGAAAAAGTGGATACTAGCTGTAGCAACATTAGATATTTTCTGAGCCACTACATCTTAAGAGTATAGCCTGTGACTGATAGTTAATTTTTATAAAATATAGACTTCCCTAGGGTAGGGTAGGGTAGTTTATCACTTGGAGTTTTGTTTTGTTTTGTTTTAAATTCCTTTTCAGGTGAAGAGATCTATGTTTTTAGGTATCCTTTTAAAGCTATGTTTTCTCAGAGATTTTATCCTCAAGTGACTAATCCTGAGCATTTTCCAGCAAGGCAAAGAAACTATGATGCCAAATAAAATTGGCACATCTATTATTTCTATATATTTTGGCCTCATAAAAGAAAATGTACTTGGGACCAAATCATGCCCCATAATATCCATGAGCTGAGGGGAACCTTTGCACACAGATCTATCTTATCCCACATGGGAGGGGTAAGGAGTCACCTACTTCTGCATCACCATCCTACCCCACCTGGCAGAAACATCTCTGTGGCTCTTGGATCTGTGCTGTGGGAGGTGAGAGGCTGGGAGCAGTGAGCAAGCTAGGCATATGGCCATGGAATATAAGCAGCCATTTTTCTACAGGGGCAGTCATGACCCAGGGAGCTTGGCTTTGCTGTCAAGGAGAAGAGATCAATGCGGATCACTGGGAATCCAGGATTTCTTCAGTGAGGGATGAGGGTTAATCCTCCCCCCCTCTTCTGAAGGAGTGAGTTGAGTGGAGCTCCACAAGGGTATCCTGGAGATTTCCTCCTCCAGAGCCCATTCCTGTGGATTTTATCAAGAGGGAACATAATCCAGCTTTTGGCTTCTAAAAGCCTACGCTGACAATATATAGCCTTTCAAAGTATTAATCTGTTTGAAATTGACCTTCCCAGTAAGAAGCTAGATTCATATTAACTCTTTATTTCAGTTCAAGTTATTGTTGATTCAGTGTTCATAACTTCTGCTCACTCTTGCTGCCACTCCAGAAATTTTCCCAATAATAGCTATCTTTCCTGTTAAAAAAAAAAAAAAAAAAAAAGGCGAGAGAGAAGTCAGAACAATCACAGGTTACCTTTCATTTCATTGACAATAAAGGAGAAATAGAAGCTATCCTTGAAAATTCTGCAGGAACATTTTAAAGTAATGAAACTGTGTCATGCTAGTATTCGAAAGAGAAATTCCTTCAGCAATGAAGTGAGTAGAGTCCTGTGCCTGTACAGAGTACAGCTGAAGTCAGTAATGGCAATAGCCTGACCATTTAGTTCTCTCTGTGGGATTGGTGTCTTGGGCAGTTCTTGTTTTTAACGACCAGACGTGTGTGTTTAGGGATTTTGCCAAAATTTATCAATTGAATCTATTTTTTTAAACACGTGACTTTTGTTTTGCATATGTGTGGATTATAGCTAAGCAAACCCACCTTGAAACAATTGTTTTAAAAATTAAAAAAAGTGTAATGGTCAAAATAGTATCAGCCAGGTTTCATCCTGAAATGTGTTTTATGGTCAGCTTTTATAAATTCTTAGAAAAAGGGCTTTGAAATGAAAATGTGGTGTCACTGGACCAAATTCTGTACTCATTATAGGCAATGGAGTTGCAGAGTGCAGCTCCGGACAGAATTTTGCTCACTGGCCATAGCAGTGTGAAGAGCTCTAGTCATAGTTACATTTCATAAGCCTCCTTTGCAATTAGATTCACTAGAGCAGTTTTTTTAAGCCCTGATGGGATTCTGCTGACTCAGTGAGTGTCCACACAGGCATAAGGATCTGTGCTACTGTAACCAATTGTAGGATTTGGGCCTATATATATATATATATATATACACACACACACACACACACAATTTATTAGAAACACATGGATTCAGGCCCTGCCCCTGTGATATGATGCATACTCAGAGATTGCTCCTATACAGAGCTCCATTGACTTCAGTGGGGGCCGTGCATAGGCGTAGAAGTCTGCTCCCATGAATCACTTGGCAGGATCAAGGCCTTATTTAGAAATCCTGCAATGATTGCCCCTTTCAAGTCTGACAATTGGCATAATATGAGATGGCATTCATGGTAAAATAAGAGGGCTTGGAATGAAATTATTAATTTTAGAAGCTAAAATATCTGCCTTTAAAAAAAAAATCAAAGCTAGTGTTTATATAAGGTCCTTCTTTTGTTTTGCTTTGAAAAGTTGTCTTGCCTGCTGCCTAAAACATATGGCAGCAAACAGCAGATTTATGTTCTGGCATGTCAGCACTATTGTGTATTTGTGTTCCTCTATGATTTTGTTCAGTACTTAAAGCTGTTCATTTATTGCACAAAAGTTGTTTTGTTAGTTAGTGGCGATGTTATCTTAATAACTATTTATTTTTAAAGGAAGGTCTTTTCATGTTTTTTTTCCAACAGAATCTGTAAATAAGATTTTTTTTATGCACTTGACACACAAGTATTATTTTCGTCCTTCATTGTCTTTGCCTTTTTAATGGTCACGTTAAACATATTTTGAGGCAATAATTTTTGTGGGATGCTTTTAAACATCCAGGTGATCAAATGATTTTTTCTAGAGGTCTTTCATCTATTTAGCATTATTTAGTTGCTTGCTTATTAAAATTTGCTGTATTATTTCCCTTACCCAAGAGTGTAGTTATGATCTAACTGCTTGAAACCATATTTAAAACATATCATCTTTCATATTTGTTGAACAATTCCCTCTTATTTTAGCAAATACTGTTGATCATAGAGCACACTTTATCCCAAAGCACATTACAAAACTAATGTGGCAATCCTGCAAGGAGCATCAGGTGGAAAGACCCGTGTACCCATGCAGAGAACTCTATCAGTGGGGTTCTGTGCCAGCATAGAGGTCTGTTCACAAGGAGATCCTTGTACAAAGTTTTTTGAGAGGCTGGGGCTATGCAGCCTATATATTCTGAAGTGTAGCTACCTCAGGGGTTAAACGTGGTTCATGTTGAACACTCGTAGCAATACTATATGTTGTAGTACAGGAAGTGGAGAATACCAACACTGACGAGTATCAGGTGGATGTTGTGGTAGGCACAATGTATTTATCCCCATTGGAATCTGATGAGGACAACAGGGTTAAGTATTCTGACAAAAACAAAAAAACCCATGGTATTTATGATCATCGTTAGTGATTAAGATCTCATTTTACATTTCTCCTGCAATTTCAGTGTCCCCTACCACCATGTCCCTAGGTGTTGATACGGTAGGTGATAGTTTCCTCTAACTACTAATCTATCAACATCACTTCCTGCAGCATGAGGTATTTGAGTAAAGATATCTTGTCCAAGCACAGACAGGTGTAATGCTGCTTGGCTTAGATCTGACATCATACCCTGAAGGGTGTTTTTTGTTTTGTTTCACTATTACCTGGCATTTCTTTTTTTGTTTTTAAACCCAAACCACTTGTATTTTAGGTTCAATTTATGTCACAGAAAATGGTGAAGAGTGCTCTATCACTCACATTTTCAGCCCTTAGAGAGAGAGAATTAACTTCTCATTAGCTGCATATATGTGAAGTTAGTTAAATGATTGGCTAACAAATAACATTTGCATAGACCCATGCTGTGTAAACTTCTAAGTGAATATAAAGTTAAGTATTTAAAATAGAGATTTATTTTCATACTTGTATAGTGAGCAGATTCAGTGAACTTTAGTTTTATGTGCCAAGTTTAATTACAGACTATATGTTTAAAAAGTGTGCAATAAAATAAACAGGTCCTGGTGAAACAATTGTTTTGAAACTTTGATTTATTCTGCTTACAAATATGACAGCAAGAACTGTGGTGTTTGTGCTAGTTGTTTCTCCTCAAAACTACAGATCATTCCACCCATGGTGTAATTTTCTACATACGTTTAAAAAGAACTACGTGTTTGTCAATTGCATATTGCTATACAATAAAATGTGCTTTAATCGCTATTCAGTAGGGTTTATTTTTTTCCAATTTGCCACTAAATTTGCTGAATACTTTCAGCCACAACATTTCTTCTAGGCTAGATCCACAAGGGAACTTAAGCACCATTCACAAAATAGAAGAGCTCCTGTCACCTCCCTTATGTCCAGTAACATTTAAGGCACTTACCTAGGATGTAGGAGAAACGGATTTAAATCCCTGCTCTTCAGCAGAAATTTGAACTTGGATCTTCTACAACCAAGGAGAGTACCCTAACCACCAGGCCACTGAGTACTCTGAGAAGGGCTCTCAATCTCTCCTGTTGAAGCTGTTCCACTTAAATTTTCTCTGGGCCAGAGTGAGACTATTGGGGCTAGAGCACTCACGTAGGTTCTAGATCCTGCTCCAATAAATATTTTATAGAATGGAACAACTTCAACAGGAGAGACAAAGGGACGAGTGCACCAGCATTTTAAATAGCCCAGTAGATAGGGTACATACCTAAACTGTAGAAGATTGAAGTTCAACTCCTTGCTCTGAATCAGGCAGAGTTCCTTCTCTACCACAAACTTCCTGTGTCACCTTGAGCTGACCAGTCTGTCTCCTTCAGTTCTCATCTGTGAGGTGGGCTTAATAATGCTTCCCTGCTAATGGGGTGATGTTATAATGGGGGGCAGGGCATGTAAGTACATCAGAAGGATAGAATAGTCTGCTAATTTTGCATTAGAAGTTGTGATCACTGGAGCTGGTAGGAAGTTTTCACCACAATGATCTTCTGATGGAAAATTCATTTTCTACAAAATCAGTTTTCTGTGGAAAAATTTCTGTTGTCCATCAGGAAACTGCTGTGGCATCCCTGTTCCTTGGCAGACTGCCTGGCAGGTCTCGGGGGGGATATATTTACACTGCAGTTAAACACTCTCCGGCTGGCCCATGCAATTGACCTGGGCTGGTGGGGCACCAGCAAAGGGGCTGTTGAACTGAACTGTTGGATATCAGGCATAGCTCTAGCTCCCTGTGAGGTGGGAGGGTGCCAGCACCTGGGCTGCAGCCTGAACCTGAACAGCTACACCACAATTAAACAGTCCCTCACCCCAAGCTCCATAAGCCTGAGTTAGCTGCACAGGTCAGTTACAGGAGTCTAATTGCAGTGTAGACATACCTTAGGAGCCCAAACTTCCAGGCTTTGTGGCTCCCTGCCTTGTGGTTTCCCAGGTTTCTGGGTCACTCAGGGAGCCCAGAACCATTTCAAAAAGATTTAAATAAAACATTTGAAATTCCAATTCAGTTGCAAATTTTTAAATTTTGTTGCAGAACACTTTTTTAAAAATAAATGTAGGACTTCCCCCCAGAATGGGAATGACAGTTTCTGTCCTGCTCGAGTAGGCACAAAAGACCTCTCCTGTTTGGCTTCCTGCTATAGTTTTAAAGAAAAAAATACACATCCTCAAGGTGTGACTCTGCCACTTGCCTTAAATAACTTGACATCAGTACACAACTACCCTGATATAACGTGACCCAATATAACATGAGTTCGGATATAACACGGTAAAGCAGTGCTCGGGTGGGGGCTGTGCACTCCGGCGGATCAAAGCAAGTTTGGTATAATGTGGTTTCACCTATAAAGCAGTAAGATATTTTGATTCCCGAGGACAGCGTATTTATAGTAGAGGTGTATTTATAGTAACGTAGGTTTTGCGCGTCGTAAACCTAGGTAATTTTTATTTATAGCTCCACACATGCACACTTTTGAGAACAAAGATGGAGCACTACCTAGTCTAGTTGACACTCAGCCTTGATCCTGCAGATGTGTCTCAGTAGTATTACACCTGCGTTTAGTCCTCCTGAGTTCAAAGCAGTGCTCACATGCTTAAATGTTTGCAAGATTGGGGTCTAAATTAAGGGAACTGTAATATTAGGCAATGGCACAGGGAGGTGGCAGGAAATAGCATGAGGAAGACAATGATTGTGTGTGACCAGGTACTATTGTTATACATTGTATAACAACCTGGAATATTAACATGGACTGATTATTCACTAGCTGCTAAGTGTTGGATTTTCAGGATGTATTCTTCTTAACGCAAAACTTATGGCAGCCTACTACAAATCTTTTTGGTTTTTAAATTTCCACTCACTTTCACTTGATGAACTACCATCAGCTTGCTCTGAATTGTGTTTATATGCTTGAGAACAACCACCGCTATGCTGAGCACTACCTATGCTTACTCCTTGTAGGCTGGTGTTACAAACTGTCTTCAGCTTTGCTCTGCTAGTTTCTGACTCAGTTGGGATGGGCAAGGGTGAAGTTACCTTGACGGGCAATACACAGTAGCCTTTTTTCTTAGGCTTAGAGCCAAATTCTGCCCCAGGATACAATGTACAATGCAATGACTGGGAATTTAAGCAAGAGAGGTTTAAATTGGTTCTCTCGCTTACACTAACATTCATCCACATTCTGTTCTCATGTAAACAATGGGAACAATATGCTTAGCCTTATAACTGGAGGAGGCAATTAGGCAGAGCAGAGCAGAGGCAGAGGAATAACTATTTAATCAAGGAGTAAATTATTCTCCCTACTTCCAGAACCCAAGGTGAAAACTTTAAAACATCAGATTTGATATTTCCTTTAACATCCATCTTTACTTTTAGCCAGCTTTCTCCCCCATTCCTACAATCCATTCTGCCTGAGGCTTTACAACTGTAAGAACTAGAGAATGGAAAATTGTTTTGCAACCCTTTGCAACATAAATGTTTAGTTTCTGTTCCTCTTAGGATAATTTAAATTGGCTTAAACACCATATTGGGGATGATACTTTTTAACCATAGTTAATATTTAATAGCCAATCCATTCATTGTGCAGTAGGAGCAAGTGTTACTGTCCTAAATAAGAGACTATATCATGTTATTGATTTTATGGGCTATGCTGGTTCATAATCTATTAGTTATATGAAAAAAGCCCCCGAGAGAGTACGGGATGTAATTATCCTTATCCCACGAACTGCTAAATTGTGCTGGAAACATGAGATGCAAGGCTCAAAAACAACAAAATCCCCCAAATGAAATAGTGTTACAGTCTCTAGACCCTTTGAACATCTGCACAAACACAGACCCCCCAGCTCCATTCTCCTCTCTCAAAGGCTCTCAATGCAGCATTTTTGTTTATTTGATATTGGTCTAATTGCCCCTTACGATAATCCTGCAGGTCTCCTGAAAGTTCCCTTTTAGCTGGCTTACATTTTAAACAAAGGCAGAAGTACTATTGTAAAGAAAAAAGAAGCAAGCAGATCTATTCCTGACACCATCACTGGATGAACGTGGGCAAATCAATAAACCTTTGAGCCTCACTTTTCCCTTCTGTAAAACAGACAGCAATAGCTACTGCCTTTAGGAAAGTGCTTTGAGATTCTAAGATGAAAATTCCTCTATAGATGGAAAGTTTTACTTTCACTATATATCTGCCTATAGCCCCTTAGAAACAATGTCAGACCCAACTGGGCATGTGCAGCAGGAAGTGTTAACTTGCCCTTGAAAAATAGGAATACTCAATCAGCCTCTCTCCTTTTACACTTGGCTGCCTCTGGCTGCAGTTACCCACCAGCTTTGCTATTTTTTCCTCAAGAGGTAATGGGTTCCTTGTAAATGAGGGTCTCTCTCTTAAAAATAATAATAAAAAAGGAAGTATTATTTTGGTAAAGAGGAGCAAGGTGGACTGTTTGCTTCCCCCAACGTATTCTAATAAGGAAGAGCAGCAGGAATATTTCAGTTAAAAGAAAAATCAAAGCTGCTAAGTGGTATGGTTGTAACAATGTCTATGGCATCCCCTCTGCTGCTAGCAGCTCTGCTCCCAGCTTGACTTCCCAACAGAGCAACATCCACTACCTTTTTGTAAGTAGATTCTATTTCCTTGTGTAGCCTTTGTGGGAGCTTTTGATTCTGTCACACAGGTGTGTCTCCTTAGGGATCCTTATTGGAGTTGCCAGACAGAAAGCTAAGACCTGTTTAGTTGGCCTCTTCCCACCAGTTCCTCCCAATCTAAAACTCTTTAAAGTGAGTAGCTGGTAGAGGCTGGGGTAGGGTTTGATGTCTCTTTTAATTAAAGATGTGCACTCAGTTTCAGTATACTGTCTATCCCAATCTAAAACAAACTACAATGGCTTTCGCATTCTGTGATGGTGCATTAGCATGACATGCAAATGTCTCTCATTTTTACAAGAAAAGTTATATCAATGTTTATAAATTAACAAACATCCACATTATCCAGTCCCATAGCTGGGTGGGAGACATACTTTCATGAAGAATCTCCGGACTACTGATGCCAAGGCTGCCTGCGGCAGATCAGACCTGCCATGGAAAGGCTGGTTACAAATCATTTTAACTGTACCGTATGGAGCCTTCTCAAAACCACACTCTCAGAGGGTGCCATGTTTACAATTGCTTACACAGGGGACGCATAATAAATAAATTAATTAACGGTGAACTTGAAACATTTGTATTTGAAGTAGAAGATGCTTTCAGAAATGTTACTGCTTGTGCTGATTTTCAGTTTTAACCAAAAACAAAGCCTATGTTCTGACCCTAATAAGAGTATTAATGGTAAAGTCATCCCTAGTCAGAGTCCTATATTGAAGCCTAAATGTAATCCTTGCCGCTGAGGAACTAAAAAGACTACTGAGAAATCTGTGCAAGACCGCTCTTGTTAAGCAGCCTCTAGTTCTGAGAGGGTGCAGCAAATATACTCAGTAGGCTGGTGCTCCTCCTTTATTAGCAAGCCCTCTCTGTTAAGCAACCATTGCCCAGTCTCTTGAGTGCTTGTTTAAGAGATGTCCGTTTAATGGAGGGGAGTGTGTTCCTCCCAGCACCAGGAAACCATTCAGGGACATCCTGAGACCAGAGGACTAGATCAGAGGGGGTAAATAATTAACACTTGATTTCTTTTAAAAAATACAGGGAGATAGTAACTTTTCCATAGCATTTTTCAGAAAGAGTAGGAGTATTCTTGTCAACTTTTTCTCTCAGTAATAACCAGTTCTGAGTCCAAAGCTGTAGGAAAGATCTTGCTGAACACATAATGGCTACCACATTTGCCCACAGAGCATTAGTAGTATTTTAATGTAAAATGCTTTGGGCTACCCTGAATATAAAAGCTGCTATAAAAAAAATCACATTCTATTCCATAATTACTTGGGAATGTGAATCACTATTTGAGTACAGAAATGCCTCAAGATGATCCTCTTCAGAGGTTGGCATGGCTGATTTAAGCTGCAAGGTGGTCCTAAGGAATAAATAGTGTCTTCATAAAGACTTCATGGATCATTTGAGCACTACAGTTCTTTCAGAATAAATGTGTTCCTTAAAGAGGAACATGAATAATTTGAACAGTGAAGTGCTTTGATGGGCATGAAATCTGTCCCCCTTAAAAGGGAATGCACATGGATCATTTGGTGTGTGTGTGTGTGTAACAGTGAGTGACATTTTTCTGCCTCTTAAAATTGATACAAGTCTTTCTTTAGTGTATTTACAAGTGATTATTGGGGTGGACTATTGGGGTTTCTGCAGCATGTCTATACAGGCTCCCCAGAGAGCGTGTTGACAAATACAGCTTTGAAATAGTTCTGTATGGAGTATTGCATTTTCAGTGTATGGAACGAATAGATGGTGTTGAGTGTAAAGATTAGCTTTGGAGAGTATTTTGCTGAAAATAATGTGATTCAATTCTTTTATTTTTCCAAAACATATCTCTGAAGGTGGGGATGCTCTAAGACCCTAACCCAGCAAAGCAGTTAAGCATGTGTGTAATTCTAAAAATGTATTTCCACTGAATTCAGTGGAACTATTCATATGCACAGTTACACATGGAGTTAAGCAGTTTGCTATCCTGAGGCCTTCTCTTAAAGGACAACTCCAGTAATTATTCTGCTAAGGTATAACAATTTTATTAAATAAGAAACTGCTCTTTTTCAGTATTTAAAAAAAAATAGGTGAGGCCCTCCAAAATGCGAGGCTTGTCTTAAAAATTAACAGATTTAAATAAATACATGTATATTATTTTAAATTTGCCTTCTGTTTGTTTTGCTTGTTTTTTGAACCTGTAAGGGGAAGCTGCCTTCCTCCAAACAGCGAGAACTTCAAGATCAAAACTCAATCTAAAATTCACATGCAAAAGTGCAGGCCTCCCTGCTGGCTGCTTAAAGGGGAACTTCCCTTACCTAATCTTAACTTCTCCTCCCCGTTACTGTGGAATTGAGGGGTATGTTACCCCAGAATTTGATCAAGCTAACTGTGTGCATTCAGCCACCACAAATTAATAAAATAGAACACCACATAGTTAAGGGTTAATTTGGACAAGTAGGGCTTTTGGAGGCAAGGTCAAATACTAGCTGCAGGCTTGCACTTTCTGCTAATCAGAATGAGAGGAGGGGAGAAAAGAGTCAACAAATTATGAGACTGAAAGAAAATAAATGTATGGAGACCTTGAGTTTGGGCGCCTTTGATATGGAAGCTTATTGTGGCCAAGATTGTTAGGATTGTTTTGTTGATAAGTAGTTGGTTGAAGTTAGAAGTGATGACCCGGTAGGGGTAACTATGAGCTATGTGTTTTGTAAAAAATAGGGGTCAGCAACCTTTCAGAAGTGGTGTGCCAAGTCTTCATTTATTCACTCTAATTTAAGGTTTTGCATGCTGGTAATATATTTGAATGTTTTTAGAAGGTGTCTTTCTATAAGTCTATAATATATAACTAAACTATTGTTTTAAAACTAAGGTTTTAAAAATATTTAAGAAGTTTCATTTAAAATTAAATTAAAATGCAGAGCCCACTGGACCGGTGGCCAAAACCCGAGCAGTGTGAGTGCCACTGAAACTCAGCTTGCGTGCCGCCTTCGGCACACATGCCATAGGTTCCCTACCCCTGGGCTAGCTAATAGACCAGTTCTCTGAAGCTATTTTGAGAGACTTTTTCCTGACACCATAATCCCCAGTGGGGAAGCAACCGGCCATTGCTGACCTGCTGCTAATTACTCATACTAGCTCAGATTTTAGATAATTATTTGGGATGTTCTAAACCTATTACTTATGTCCATGTGTTCTTAAATATAATAAATAATAGTTTTAGATAAGAGGATGCTTCCTTATATCACTCTTTCATCAGTCGGACATGCTGTGCTCCCATTGATTTATTTCTGACACTGCCTGGAATGATCATTGCTAGCCTGTCTCCTCTACTGCCCATCTCTCTCCCAATCCAACCTCTCTCCTTCTTCACTTACATTTTTCAATAGTCTCCTATCTCTCACCATTTTTCTTGTTTTCCTCTTCACAGTAATGTTCCCTGTGCTGCCACCTATTCCCTTGCACCTCTCAATTTTCTCTCATTCCTCTTCAGTATGCCCCCTGCACCTCCATCAGCCATATCTCCTTTTCTTCTTCAAGGGAAATCACTTCCCACATACTTCTGTCTCCTCATGGTTTTCTTTCCAGCCCAGTAACGTAGTGTCTAGGAGGTGCCTATTTTGCCCGCCTGAGTTGGCAGTCTGGCTTCAGTCTAATTGAAAATAGTGAGAGGTGGTAGCCATCGTTGCTACTCTTTCTCTTTAGACAGGAGTGAGCAGAAAAGAGAAACACACACAGCCCTATCAGTTCCTGTATGTTCCTCAGGGCTGAAGCACGTTGATAGTATTTGAGTGATTACAGTAGAGCCTATTGTCCCTGATCAAGGCCCCCTTATGCCAAATGCAGCACAGACATGAAAAGTCACTAAAGGCAGAGGGAGAAAGAAGCTCTTTACCTTCACTTGTGAAAGCATTGACACAGTGTCCTTGCACATCCCTGACTCTTTGATTTTAGCTATGCCCCTAGATGCGCCATACTGCCCAGGTGCACCTGGGTTCACCTATTGCTGGAGACACAAGATATGAAAGGTTGCCTATGAGCAGAATATTGTTTGTCCTTTGTACAGGTCTCGGCACTGAGCTCACCTGTAAAAAGTGTAAGATTTGGGGGTGCTTTTAGAGAGAGTGATTGTACCTTAGAAGCTTATCCTATCAGAGAACACTGTGGAAACTTGGTACTTTGCTTAAATGATCATGAGTTTCAGACATCTCCAGTTCAATGAATAAAGATTGAAGAATTCGCAATAAGTTAAAGGGGAAAATACTCTAACCCTTAAAGAATATTTGTTAAACACCTTAAAAAAACTAGAAAGCTAGTATTTATCTACATTAGCAGTGCTTGTACTATTGTAGTCATGGTATTGCAAATTCCTAATATAGATGCCCCATACTGATGTAAAGCAGGGTTCACACTGGTGTGGTTTCCTATGGTAATTAACCAGATTAAATTACAATCTAAACTAGATCTGATGCAGCAGTGTGTCTGCGTTAGGGTTTTTCATCAAAGTAAGTACATTAATGTAGTAAATTTGTAAACCTTTTTCCATTATTGACAGATCCTAAGTAAAAGGTTAAATTTAAGTAAACAAATGACACTTCAAAACACCCCGCTTTCCTCCTCAGAAACAGTGGGAAGTATGGAAAGAAAGAGATAAGATCACTCAAATAGCTTATTATATAGACGTTGGGAACTTTTTTTTATATGTATATGTTTTTTTTAAAGAAATCCTGCAGCTGAATCATGGTTTTTCTTTAAAAATTCTGCATATTTTAAAAAAAATCTTTTAGTCTGTGTATCAGATTCATCATTAGTTATTAAACATCACTACATGTTCAGCACTAATTTATCTTTTATCATCCAAATGATCAGGCCCAATTGGACTCCCATTGAAACCAGTGGGAATGTTGCAGATGAAAAATTTTCAGGTTTAAGGCAATAGTCTTGCATTTAACAAATATATATAAACCTTTTATTAACATATTTTATACTGAGGGCCTTATCAATGCCTCCCATGCTGCAAACACACACACATAACTGGATTTGCATGATCAGAGCTTAACCGTTATTTGCTCTTCATTGTAAATTATGGGCATTAATTGTATTATAATTTTCATTAATACAAAGATAGTAGTTACCAATTTATCCTGTCATTTTTTTGCCCTTTGTAAAATTCTATAAATTACATATTTTCATGATTTGATTTTTTTTCTCGCTTGAGTTTCACAAATCTGTACATATCTAACCAATACTATAGCACTTGTGAATTTTTTTTATTTTTACAATCAAATCAAACCTCAGACCATATTGAGTTGTTCAGCCTTTTGTAGCAATCAATTCCAAACGATTTTCTATCATTGCAATTCAGGCTGCAAATCAAATCTAACCTTGCAGCCTTTGTAATGGAAATAACTCTGCAGAGAGAATGATAGTTAGATATCTCTGAGGAGCTGCGGGTTTTTTGTGTTTAATCTATAGACTGTATTACAGGTTCTCTGGAATAGAGTCAATATATAGTCACACAACATAAAGTAACGATACTTTCTGTTAAGTTTGCATACTGAAGCATTCATCCTTTGTTTATTCAAACCCATCATTTAGGAAACTTCATTCAGATTTTAGGATTATAAATTTTTGCAGTAGGCTAACCATACACAATTGGTCATTGGAATCTCGGTGAAAAACCTTTAAGAGCAAATACAGTATATAATTACTGTACTAATTCTCTGTAGCCACTAGAGGACAGCAACGTCCTAGACAAAACATTTTTTTTTCGTACCTCAGGTTAGATTGGCATGCAGAAAAAATAATCATTAAAAATATATGCAATCAAAAAAAGTAGGTTATTATAGCGGCACGTTTCTGCTGCACTGGTTAAAATTCTGTCAGCATTTCCACTGTAAACCCTCTTTTTTTTGAAGGGTTTATTACTCAGCTCTGAAAATTTGCTCTAGGCAAAACCTGACATACAAGATCTCAACCCTGAAGCAGATTTGTTTTTGCCATATTTTATGTCAGTTGGTTTGGCTCCTTTTAAGTTACAGTGTGGGAAGTAGTAGATATTTTTGTGGTTGCAGATGCTTAGCTGTTGTCCTAAAATGCAAAAATGTCTAAGCTGGGTTTTTTGATTATGAAAATGAATTACTACAGGTCAGTTGCCTCTAATGAGATGCAGTCCAGTTTGATATTTGGAGGAAAGGTTAGAAAAGTGGTCTCTAACTCTTCTTTGACTGAATTATACTATACATATATATTGTATAGCATTGGGATTGCATTCCACATTTTTGTATTTTGGAGTGGTTTATGAGAAAGAGCGATTACTCCTTTAAAGGATCCTTTTAAATGCAGATACTAATAGGCTGAATTTGTTAAGGTCAAGTGAATAAATAAAGTCTGGAAGGGAAAAAAAGTCCTTAAACAACACTGGTTCTTGTCTAAATTAGTTTTTGGTTGTGTTATGACTTGAGTTCTTTGACTGACAATTAATTTAAGCTAATTAATACAATTGTAAATACTAGTCTTATCACCTCCCCAGATGTTTGTTGGTACTTTTGCCCATTTGATCAATGCTGCAAATGTTTATTCTTCCTCCCACTGATCAGCCTAGCATAATGGAAAAAAACAAAACCACTTGTAGCAGGGAACAAACATGTTCCACAATAGCTTTTACAAACTGGTTAAGTGTCTCTAGTTAACTGCCAATCCATTAACTCTAGGTAAAAAGTCTAATATAGATATAACACTGGGCTTGTTAACTTGGCTCTTACTCAGGTGTTGCCCCTAAGCCAGTTCCTATTCACACATACAGTCCTCTTACCTGATTGTGGTGGTGCTTTACACCAGGGTTGCTGGCCAATTCTGAAATATAGGCTAAAGCCTGAGTAAGACTTTCACTTGGGCTGGTAGCCCTCTTCCCCCTCCCCCATGTATTGTGGATGTAGGCTAAGCCGCCTGAGTGCTGATAGGCCTCCAATGCCTTCCCACAATTCCCCCATTGGCCCAGGAAGGACAAGTTTTACCATGATTGGGAAAGAATCATATAGCAGCTCAGCTTTACTGCAGTGCTATGACTCATGGGATATAACCCCAGAAGTCCTAGTGATGTGGACAGGTGAGTGTAGCACCAGTGTGGGCCTGGGCCCAGGCCCAGCTTTTTAAGTTTTGTAGGCACAGCTGTGCTCAGTGTTGCAAAGTCCAGGTAACTTGGATGATTAAGTCCTATTTTCTAAAGTAACTTAGTCCCCTAAGGGTGGGATCTGTGAAGGTACGTAAGTCCCATTTTTAGGCATCACTGTGATCCACAAAACTTTTGCTTGGCTGCCACCTACCTCTGTAGTTGCCTAAATTACTTCTTCTGGGTATGTGCGCTGCAGCCTCACGATAGGCAGCTGGACACTTATCTCCACCCTAAGCGCCAGAGCGATTCATAAACTGGGAAAGATAGGCATGTGGGGACATGATCCAGTAGGCATTCTCTGAAGCTGCCTATTGGATTGGACCCATCATGTAAGTTCACAGAAAACAATGGGGAGCTGTGGAGTGGGAAAAGCTTCCTTATAACCTTTAGCCTAGATCGGGTTTCTCAAACTTTTGGGACCCCCTTTGAAAATATTTCAGGCTGTGACAACCCCCTTCTGCCCATACCATGGCACCCTTACTTATGTGCTGCTGCTGGCAGCAGCGTTGTCTTCAGAGCTGTGCACCCTGATAGCAGTAACCACTCTTATGACCTTCCTACATTAGTCTTGCGACTCTCTTTTGGGCCAGGACCCCCCATGTGAGAAACACTGACCTAGATACTTATCTGGGATGTGGGAGAGCCAGAGGAAGTAGGAATTTGAACTGGGATTGGCTACATCTCAGGTAAGAGCCCTAACTACTAGAATGTGATGTGGGGTTTCCTCAGTCTCTCCTATTGAGGGTTTTGCACTTTAAATAATTGAATAATTAAATATGAATTGGATCAGTGAAAGAGTTATAATCAATCTATAGCCTAGTGGTTGGGTAGCTCACCTGAGAGGTGGCTGTTTCCTGTTTAGATTCCCTCTCTCCTTCAGGAGGAGGGGTAACTTGAACTGTGACTCTCCCACATCATAGGTGAGTACCTTGCCCACTAGACCAAAGGTTATAAGGAAAGTTCTTCTCAGTGCTCCTCCTCCCTTGGCACTTTAGTTTCAGGCCCTGCATGCTGCTTAGGTGTTTAATGACCTATTTTCCCCAGTTTGTGGATTGTAAGCAGAGCAAGGTGCCTCCCCGCAGTCTGGCCTTATGTGTCTGTTCCCATGAGAGGGACAGAGTTTACAACACACCTTCTGGTTGGTAGCTCCCCACCTAGTGTATTGGCATTGTGGATTGCAGTGTAAGGCACCTATCCCTCCTGGTGCATAATTCAGAATTTGTGAATTACAGTGTTGCTTCCTGTGATTTTCTAGGTACCTAAAAATTAGGTGTTCTGACTCTGAGACACACCATCTAAGTCCATTGGAGGATCTGGGCCTATGTGCCTAAGTTACTTTGGAAAATGGGACTTAGGCCTTGCAGTGCTGAGTGAAGTAACGCCTAAAAAACTTTAAAAACCTGGGTTCCAGTAACTCAAGTGTGGCTTTACAACATAGCTTCTCACACCTGAGCTAGGCTAACTTGGTGTTCAAATTTGGGTTAACTCTTCAGGTGAGCTGGGCAGTGAAGAGTAGTTATGTGTTGCAGAGGATTTTGAGATTTTAAAATTTGGTGGTGTTCCAGTTTGGAACAAAACTGAAACATCTCAGTGTTTTCCACAAAATTGAATTACTGTTCTGTCCAGGTTGACTGGGAGCCCTGGCTCTGAGACAGTCACCTGGCAGGATGCTGAGTAACTAGGAGCCTAGGAATATGTCCACACTGAAGCTGGAAGCAAGCCTCCCAGGTGAGGTAGACAGACTGGTTTTAGTGGGATTCATGCTAGCATGGTAAAATTAACTGTTTGTGGTACTGGAAGAGGATCGGGCTGGCCACCTGAGCTGGACCCAGGGGGTGGGGTGGACTTGAGTAGCAAGCTCAAACATCTTCTGGTACTGCAGTGTCTGCACTACTGTGTGAATGTGCTAGCATGAGTCAATCTACCCAGGCTGTCTGGTTCACTCTCAGCTGCAGTATAGATGTACTCTGGGAAGTCTGGCTACCAAGGAGATGTGAACCCTGATGTGTGGAATGGGGAAACCAGAAAATCTGCCTAGCTTCTGGTGGAATTTCATCAGAAGTGATATTGTCCCACAGAAGGTTTAGAATTCAACAAGTTGAAAAATTCTAAGGAAAAACTGTTCTGCAAAGCTTTTTTGACAAGCTGTGCTGGGCAGAGAAGATATTTCCAGTGTATCCTGGAACAAAGGTTTGTGGAGTGGTTAGACCAGCAGTTATAGGCATGTTAGCTAATTTGAGTTAATTGACAATCAATTGTGTTGTAACTTGAGTCAATCAAGAACTCCATTTTAGGCAGACAAGTACCCTGTAACTGTCTGACAGATTGATAGTCCATATATGTAAAATATATATATACCAATGACATACTGTACCAGGCTATGTGGTGTTTACCAATACCCTGAAATAAAAAAAGCAACCGTTAATTGTTTTGGATAAAATGCAGATGCTGGAAACTCCAGTTTATCAGCTAGCAAAGCTGAACTGAAAATACTTGGTTATATAATGTCCAGTAATTATTCATTTTCCAGATTGCTTTGTAGGCCATTGGATATGTAACTCACCTTCAGGTAACAGTGGTTTTGTTAGTAGAATGAGTCAGGAACTATTATTTCCCCTTTGTTTGACCATATAAAAAACATTGTTTTCTACAAGCATCCAGGTGCACCTACACAATAGTTAACTATCTGTAACTCGTGGGTTGCTTGTGATTGTCTCAGACATCAGGACAGCAGAACTGATTTTAAGCAAATAGCCAATAAACTGGAATTTCCAGCATCTGCATTTTATCCAAAGCAATTAACCATTGCTTTTAATATTTCAGGGTATTAGTATGCACTGCATAGCCTGGTATGTATTAAGAGCTCTTTTTCTGGCAAATATCTTCTTCCTATTTATAGTTTGTCACCAAATGAGTTGCTTAGCAGGCTTCAGAAAGCCATGTTCCTATGATTGTTTTTGTGTTGCTTCAGTAACTCTAGAGCATTTATCCATGTAATAGCATGGTCTTCTGCTTCACTGCTTATATAGTCCTCATGCTTCAGTAACTTTGTGTGATAAGATTCAGATGAAATGCTGCTTAGTATATTTTATGTATTTAAATGAATATTTATAGCAAACAAGGAAAGCAAACATTTTTAAAACACAATGCGTTTGACTTAAAAGGTTAATTAGGCTTTAACATATATTATTATATGATTATGAACAACTTGTTATAATACATGTAAATGCTGTAATTTTATTGTGCTGTATTTGAAATGTGAATTATTGGTACAAATGCAGAGATTTTTATCTTCTAATGTGCCTAAAAACATTCTAAGTAGGACAGTTTCAGGGCTTGATCCTGCAAGCCAAACCAGGCAGGCAGATCTCGGTGTCACGGCAACAGAGCTTCCTCTTGTGAGGACCATGGGGGGCAAGGATTAGAGGATGCTGGAGGTACAGAAGTTTATCTGTGCCTGGATAAGCTCATGGGATCAGGACCACAATATCCTCTAATCATTGCCCCCACCAAAATTATTCAGGCTCAGCTGAATTGGCTTATAGAAAAGGCTCTGCTGGCAAGCGAATAAAATGCCATTTAGGTAAAAGTTAATTCACTAGCTGAACATAATTTAAGATTGTGTTTCTCAGTTAACCCAATACTTATGCAACACTTAATTAATTCAAATTACATTACTGACTGCCTTACTTTTACTTCCCATTTGCTTAAATTAGGCACATTTTGGACCAAGGAGAGAGCAAATTTCAAGGCTGAGAGGTATCAGAAAAAGTTGTCTCTGCAGTCATCTCTCTATTCTATCACCTAGTTGAATGCCTCAAAAAATTGTAGCATAAGCATTAAGCCATTTGGGCCACCAGAATTGTGATCTTAGTATTGTACCTAGTAGAACGGTGTAGTTAATTGTCAGACCATCCAATGTATGCTTTCCCTTCTTTGTTACTCTCACCTTGAGAGGCCAGGAGAAGATTAAAAAGGGACTAAATCAGTGTATTCCTCATGGGTCATTGCTGACATCACAAATCCTGACTTCTAGTCTTGACTTTGGGAGAGCAGTGTGGTCTTGTGGTTACAGAAAGAATAGCTAAGCACATAGATTTGGCAATTTTTTTCTGAAAGGCAACATGGTTAAGTGTATAAGATTTGGGTTCACCCTATTAGAAATCTGTGTTCTATTCCTGCTGTGCCAGCACTGACATTGTGAAGTGTATAGAATTCTCATCAGCCAATGGATGAAGACAAGTCTCCAGTCTCCAACCCAGTGTACCTTCCACTAGGCCAAAGGGTATTTTGGCAAGCAAGGTGGCTGGCTAGTTGAGACCACTCAGTGAGGTCTGGGAACATTCTAAGCTTGGATTATTCAGAGAATTAAGGGACCAGTCTTGAACTTGTATAAATGATGATTTTTCAGAAGCTGAGCCAAAAACCTACCTTACTGACCTAGAGACTATTTGGCAGCCAAATTCTAATCATGTAGGTGGTAGAACTTGTTAAAAATATTCTGACTTTAAAATATATATATTCCCCTGACCTCTCTGGGAGCAGGCTGAATGGCTTGTGCTGAAACATTTAAAATTGTACAGGCAGAGATCAAGCATGAAACTTTCAGTCTTAACTGTTAAAACTTGGCAAAGGTAATGGGAAGTGTTAGGTAATCTTAATTATCAGTGAAGCACATACTGAGGCAACTGTAGATAAGGTTCTGTGTGGGTATGTTGGGTTTGTGTGTATACACACACTAAAATATATTTTTATTAAATCCATATCTTGTATACATTTAAAAACAGTTGTGTAATCATTTGTTTACAATCATACTGTATGTTAATATTCAATAGACATTAAAAATATAAATCTAAGGGAAGCACTTGATAGTGTTGCATGAAATTTTATACAGTACTCAACTAATTCAAATTTATCTTGGATGCAGGGACTGTTAATGGGACTGATTGATTAGTCAAAGGGGGTTATGATGATCAGCAGTGTATTGAATTGAGGGAGAGGTCTAGTCAATGCAACAGAGACTGGTGTAAAGTCTCAGTGTATCATTAATGACCTGGTTGGAATAGAGCGTTCATACTAAAATAGGGGGAGTTGTGAATATCAGGGATGACTGAGAAATACTATACAGATCTGGGGAGGTAAGAAATATGGGCAGAAAAAAAAATTGAAAGTCCAAAATGTGACACACAAAGTCCAAGGTAGAGAAAAATATGGGCATTCAATGGGAGGGATGTACATATTCGTAAGCACTAATACTGAACGAGACGTAGAGTAAATAGTGGAGGGCAAATTAAGCATCAATTAACAAGTTTGGACTGACTACACTGACCTATCATCAGAGCATGGAGCGAGAAGGCAATGGTCCCTCTCTGTACTTCCCTGTATTGACTTATGTGAGGGAAGATTAAAACCACTAAATATATATAGCTTGGTTGAACATGGATGACAAGTATAGTTACGGGTGGAGATATGTTACTCTCCAAATATTTGAAGGGTAAGAACATCAGTAAAAGAAGGAATTATTTGCATTTGTAAAAGGGCATAACTAAGTTGTTGAGATGGAATATAAAGGAAATTCAAAATGAATTTTAGGAAAAAATTCCTGTCAGTGAGATCTATTTGATTGTGGAATAATCTCCCAATGAAAATGTGGCAGGCCAGGCCAGTCCTTTCACACACTCAGAGCTAGGCTAGAGAGTACACTAGTAAATATACAGAAGGTATAATTCTGAAATGAGGAGGAAATGGAATAAAAGAGCTAACAGGGCTAACAAGGTGCAGTAATTTCAGTTGCTACTTACCTAAAAGGCTCCCATTCTTTCCCACCCCCACAACCAAGTATATACAGAAAATGCTTTAGGCTATAATGATCAGACCATGAAACAAAATATTTGTCTTTTGCTGAAAAAATATGGTTATATGAGTTAATCTGAATGGCCCTTTCATAGCATCACCTTACACAAGATTGTAACTCCTTTGCTGGACCCACCATCAAATCTTGTTTGGTCATCAAGATATCAGTGTTCAAAAATAGTGCAGTATTTTTGTGAAATGTGTGGAGCATCTCACTTGTTTTGACTGACATCTCTCTCAAATTGCAAAGCCTAATGTTCATCTGTTTGTTTTTTCTCACCATAGGGTGGAAGACTTTTTTGTGTCTGAGTTGGGTCTTATTTCAGCCAATATTAGGAAAGGAGGATGAAAACTGAAAGTGTCTTATGTTGCCATATCCCTTTTGGAGAGCTGTTTGCCTTGGCACATCTCTGTTGGGGCGGCTGGGAGAACAATTTTGTATTGCAGCTGAGAGAATCCGTCATTTCCACTGCTTATCTCAGATCTGGTGGCTGAGCTCAGAGAATTTAGCACTCTGGCTCTAATTTAAATGTTGTTCTTTCTGAACATTAAGGTATGATAACTTTAATCAGAAGTATCATAACTTAAACTCATAGGAACATTGTTTTCAACATTCAGCAGTTCTGGGTCTGTCTTAAATGACAAAAAGCAAAAATTAAAGAAAAAATCATTTAGACTTGCTGAAGAAAAGGATTTACTTCATTCTCTTCATGGTCTAGCAACATTCAATAGACTTATGAACATTATCAACAGAATTCATGCTGAGGCAGCTCACTGGAGCAGAAACTCTGTGCTCATGAAGAACCTACTTCAAACCTGCAAGAGAGGAGAATAAAAGGAAAAGATGCCCCCAAGTTGCTATTTGGCAGATTGTCATATTACATATCAAGTATAGATTAACTGCAGCCATATCCTATATCTTTATCATTAAAAATGATAACCAGTGTGATGGGTTGGGTCACAGAAACCCCTTTGGGACTGCCACCTGATGTGCTGAGACTACCTCTGAGCCCATTTTCCCTGCCAGCATGGGACTTCAGTACCTTGCCTTCTTTGAGCCAGACACGCTTGCCTGCTGCAAACACAGATCTAAGTCTGAACCACGTCCCCCGCAAGCTGCAGGCTAAACTGAAAACAGCTTAAGAAGTGATCCTGTCTCCAGCACTCAGATACCCAGCTCCCAATGGAGTCCAAACCCTAAATAAATCTGTTTTACCTTGTATTAAGTTTATACAGTGTAAACTCGTAAATTGTTTGCTCTCTATAACACTGATAGAGAGAGATGCACAGCTGTTTGTGCCCCGCCCCACTCCAGGTATAGATACTTACTCTGGGTTAATTAATAAGTAAAAAGTGATTTTTATTAAATACAAAATAAGATTTAAGTGGTTCCAGTTAATCGAACAAAGTAAACTACCAAGCAAAATAAAACAAAAAGACGCAAGTCTAAGCCTAATACAGTAGGAAGCTAAATGCAGGTAAATCTCACCCTCAGAGATATTCCAATAAGCTTCTTTGACAGACTAGCCTCCTTCTAGTCTGGGTCCAGCAATCACTCACACCCCTGTAGTTACTGTCCTTTGTTCCAGTTTCTTTCAGGCATCTCTTTGGGGTGGAGAGACTCTCTCTTCAGCCAGCTGAAGACAAAATGGAGGGGTTTTCCCAGGGCATATATAGTCTCTCTCTTGTGGGTGGAAACCCCTCTCTTGTCCTGTGTAGAATCCAGCTACAAAATGGAGTTTTGGAGTCACATGTCCATGCATGACTCAGTTTTCTACAGGATGTTCCCAGGAAAGCTCAGATGTGGATGGCATCCATCAAGGTTCATTGTTAGCAAAGTCCTTCCACTTACTTGAATAACCCCTTCACACTATGTTGCCCCAATCTGCCTTAGGTTTATATGGCTACAAGCATAGAGCCAACACTCATAACTTCAGATATAAAAATGATACATGCATACAAATGGGATGAATACATGCAGAAGAACATAACCTTTCCAAAGATGTGTTACATGGCATATATAGCATACAACATATGAGTGTAAATATGACATAACTGGAATAAGCATATTTCTATAAAGCATTATGGGGTGCAGTGTCACACCCAGACCTCAACATAAGAAAAACAAGAACAATATTTTAGCCACCATTGCACAAATGCACATATTAATGCAGTTATGGTCCTGTGGATCAACTCACCTCTCAAACAAACGATTATGAGATAATTCAGTTCAAAATAAATGGAAAGATAAACAAAAATAGATCTGTGACTAGGACTTTTGATTTAGAAAGTGTTAACTTTAAAATGTTAAGGAAAGTAGTTAGGGAAGTAGATTGGACTGAAGAACTTGTGGATCTAAAGGTGGAGGAGGCAGGGCTGGCTCCAGGCACCAGCGTAGCAAGCAGCTGATTGGAGCGGCCAACAGAAAGGGGCGGCACGTCCGGCTCTTCGGTGGTGGGTCCCTCAGTCCATCTCGGAAGGAAGGATCTGCTGCCGAATTGCTGCCAAAGAATGAAGCAGCGGTGGTGGAGCTGCTGGCCAAGTGCCATCGATCACGGCTTCTTTTTTTTGCTGCTTGGGGCGGCAGAAGCTCTGGAACCAGCCTCCAAGGAGTGGAAAATGGGAGGGATTAGCAAGGAAAGCTACTTTATTGAGGTCAGAACATGTAGGGATAAGGTGAGAAAGGTCAAAAGCCATGTAGAGTCGGACCTTGCAAAGGGAATTAAAATCAATAGTAAAAGGTTCTATAGCCATATAAATAAAAGAAGAAAACAAAGAAAGAAGTGGGACCGCTAAACACTGAGGATTGAATGGAGGCTAAGGATAATTTAGGCATGGCCTAATATCTAAACAAATACTTTGCCTCAGTCTTTAATGAGGCTAATGAGGACCTTAGGGATAATGGTAGGATGACAAATGGATGAAGGGATTCATGGAGGTAGATTTACCACGTCAAAATAGAAGGAAGCCAAACTTTGAACAGCTTAATGGACTAATGGGGGGCCAGGTAATCTTCTACCAAGAATATTAAAGGAAACTGGCACATGATTGCAAGCCCATTTGACAATTTTTAATAAAATCTGCAAAGTCAGCGGTTGTGCCATATGGACTGAGAATGGGCCTACATAGTTCTTATTTTTAAGAAAAATAAGATTTTTAAAAAAAAGTGATTAGTAATGTACCTTTTGCAGCTTGTTAGTATGGAAGGTCTTGGAAAAATTTGTGAGGAGAAGAAGGAAAGTAGTTAAGGCCAATTGAGGTCAATGGGTATTTGGGACAAAAATACAACAGGCGGTTTTACAACGAGATTGTGCCAAACCAACCTGACTCCTTTTTTGAGAAGGTAACACATTTTCGACACAAAGGAAATGCAGTGTCTAATTTACTCGATTTCAGTAAGGGAATTTTGATACGATTCCACATGTGGGATTATTAGCTAAATTTGAGATGGGGATCCTCACATAAAAATTAAAAGGTGGATAAGGAACTGGCTACAGGGGAGATTACCATGGGTCACCTGAAAGAATGAAATTGTCAGGCTGGAAGGAGGTTACTAGTGGAGTTCCTCAAGGATCGTTTTGGGACCAATGTTGTTTAATCTTTTTGTTACTGACCTTGGCACAAAAAAGTGGAGAATGTCTAATAAAGTTTGCAGATGACACAAAGCTGGGAGGTATTACCAATACAGAGAAGGACTAGGATGTCATACAGGAAGATCTGGATCACCTTGTAAACTGGACTAATAGTAATAGGATAAAATGTAATAGTGAAAGGTCATGCATTTAGGGATTAATAACAAGAATTTTGGTTATAAACTGGATACGCATCACTTGGAAGTAACAGAGGAGAAGGACCTCGGAGTGTTGGTTGATCACAGGATGACTATAAGCTGCCAATGTGATATGGCTGTGAAAAAAGCTAATGTGGTCTTGGGATGCATCAGATAAGATATTTCCAGTAGAAATAAGGAGGTGTTAGTACCATTATACAAGGCACAGGTGAGACCTCATCTGGAATACTGTGTGCAGTTCTGGTCTCCCATGTATAAGAAGGAGGAATTCAAACTGGAACAGGTACAGAGAAGGGCTACTAGCATGATCCGAGGAATGGAAAACCTGTCATATGAAAGGAGACTCAAAGAGCTTGGCTTGTTTAGCCTAACCAAAAGAAGGTTGAGGGGAGATATGATTGCTTTCTATAAATATATCAGAAGGATAAATACTAGGGAGGAATAATTTAAGTTCAGTACCAATGTGGACATGAGAACAAATGGATATAAACTGGCCATCAGGAAGTTTAGACTTGAAATTAGATGAAGGTTTCTAACCACCAGAGGAGTGAAGTTCTGGAACAGCCTTCCAAGAGGAGCCATGGGGGCAGAAGACAAATCCAGCTTCAAGACTAAGCTTGATAAGTTTATGGAGGGGATGGTATGATAGCATAATTTTGGCAATGAATTGATCTTTGACTATTAGCAGGTGAATATGCCCAATGGCCTGTGATGGGATGCTAGGTGGGGTGGGATCAGAGTTACTACAGAGAATTCTTTCCTGGGTGTCTGTCTGGGGAGTCTTGCCCACACGCTCAGGGTTTAGCTGATCACCATATTTGGGACCTGGAAAGAATTTTCCCCCAGAGCAGATTGGCAGAGGCCCTGGGGTTTTGGGGCCTTCCTCTGCAGTGTGGGGCACTGGTCACTTGCTGGAGGATTCTCTGCACCTTGAAGTCTTTAAACCATGATTTGAAGACCTCAGTAGCTCAGATATAGGTTAGGGGTTTGTTACAGAAGTGGGAAGGTGAGATTCTGTGGCCTGCGTTGTGCAGGAGGTCAGACTAGACCATCATAATGGTCCCTTCTGACATTAAAGTCTATGATTGATTCTAAGATTCCATTTCCAATTGTGCAACATCCCCCTTCCAGCTGCAGCAATTGGCTATGCACTGATTATCAGATTCCTTCTTATTTCAGCTGCTTCTGTGAGAGTCTAGACTTTTTTTTTTTTTTTTAAGACATTTGTTAAAGCATCTGACAACAAGGAACAGGAATTAGCAATAGGTAACCTGCCAGCTATTGCAGCCTTCCAGAAAATGCTCTGCTAATTGGTCAATAGCCCACAATTTGGGAAATGCTGATTGTTGTATAAATCTACAACATTGAGAACCACTAACCCCCAAATCTTAAAAGGTGTATATGCAAACTACTTACCCAATTAAAACCTGGGCAATTACTCTATGACAAAAATGTTTGACTCTGTAGTAACTATTGCCCAGTTGTGTAACACAACAGCACAGAAGTGAATAACAGCTGTCTTTCCTGACTGATCTGGCTTCTTTGTTTCTTGTAAATTGCTCACCTACCTGTCTGCATAGAGCCATCTCTACCCAGAGGGTCACTTTGCAAAGATTTTGAAATAACCTCTAGCTTTTGAAATAGATTTTGAAATGACCTCTATCTTTCTTAACGGCTCAGTTACTAGCATTATTGTCTGAGTTCTCTTATTTTCAAAGAATCTTTGCAGTACCTTCGGTTCTCTAGCGATACTCTACATTTCGACTTCATCTTGCATAGCAGTTAAGAAGCTGATGACACGTTCGACTATGAATGGTCTTAAAGGCATGGCTGCTGATATGGTGGGGAACTGCTCAATGCAGTGAGTTATAAGGAAAATAGATTGCCAACTTGAAATTGATTAATATTAGTAGTTAGCACTTATAAAGCACTTTTCATGTTCAAAGCACTTTACAATCATTAACTAATTAATCCACAAGACACCCTGCTTTCCTCCCCTGACCTCATTATCTGCTCCCACCATCTACCTTTCCACCCATTATCATCAGCTTCCACCATCCTCTAATTTTCCACTCCAACAATCTAGCCTCACTGTTCATTCCGTAAGCTTCATTTAGTGATTATTTATGAGCAGCATGTGACCCTCTCTCCCCCCCAAAAATTCTAACTGTTTTAAACATACACACATCACAGAGTGAGTCATAAACCTATATAACATGTAATTTACTGTATTTGACTGTGCATCAGATTCAAGCAAATTGACCAGACATTTATATAAAACATTTTATATTTGTACTGGGGTTAGTACTACTGATCTATTGAGAGCTTACCAGATATAAATATTCTTATTAAACAAAATACATAAATAGAGAATATTAGTTTCAGCCCTGTAAAAAAAAAAAAGAAAAAAAAAAAAAAGAGAGAAATTAAAAGAACCTCAAAATTTACAACTAGTGAGTGTGAAGTCAAGTATTAATAAACCGTTGTCAAGTTTACCATTTGCACTATAAACTTAACTTTTAATTATTTGGGACATTACTGACAAGTAGAATTAACTCTGTTTAAGATGCAATGAAACTTGAGTTTCATATGAACACCAGAGGTCCAAATGTTGGGTCATGGGATTGTGTTATCTTATGTGAAGATGTCCACAGGGACTTTGTGGCAGTCCAGAGAGTCCCTGGTAGCATAGCTCAAATGGACCTGAGGTACAGGATAGCCCTATAGACCCACTAGGTTTGGAGGCAGGATCCAGGTTTTTTTCTGCATGGATCGTATTCCATGCCCCAACAGGATAATGAACAGAGATCTCTATCAAAGGACCCTTGCAAAGATTTCATTCCTTTGCAAGGGTTTGCCTGATTAGGTATCAGAGTTATTGGACTCCATATCAGCTTCAGGTTTTTTATTTTTTCTTTTGATGTGATGAAAATAAGGAAGTCATCTGTATACAGCACAATTTTATATACCTTTCTGATTCTTATTCTTTCTTCATCTGGTTGGCTATTCTTAGGGCTATCATGATCATTTGTAATTGATTGAATGCTTTTTAAGAACCCATTAGTATTGCTGGTTGGTGTTGATATTCTGAATAACTGACTAAGAATAGTCTTAATTTTTCCAGTGGCTTGATTGCTATGGAACTGGTGCACTTCCATGCGTGGAAGTATTCTGACCAAATCAGTTTGCCCTAGCCTTTGCAGTAATCTTGGCATCTGTATTAAACAGTTAAATGAGTCTATAGGAAGTATGTAATAGATGCCTTTTTCCAGGTGTCACACTGTCTGGAGTGGTTCACAACTGTGAATGCCTACCTCAGAGCAGACTGTCAGAAACAGACCGGCAGACACCTCAAGCTGGTGGTGTGTTCTATAATTAGATTTCACCAAGCCAGTAACACATGTGAACTCTGAGATCACTGTACCAGTCTTGCCATGGAGGCACAGACAGTCCTCTCAGACTCTTCAGCCTATCTTGCCACCCAGACAAACTGGACTTTGTGATAAAAGGTCACTTAAACCAAAAACCACATCCCATTTAGCTTGCTCCCAGTCCCAAAAGACCAGTCACTTACCCCAGATCAATTCTAGATCTTACACCAAAGACAATACTGGCAGCCAATTCTATAGTAAACTAACTAATGGTTTATTAGCTAAGAAAAGGAAATAAAAGTTATTGAGCGGTTAAAGCAGGTAAAAATATATGCACAGGTGAGTCATCGTTTGTGGCAGTGATGTAATAAACTGCCAGTTTCCCAAAAGTCTTTTTAGGGTCACACCAGGTTTAGGTATTGTTTCCCAGGTGCTATAAAATGTGTGTGCATGTAAGTAAATAGATCAGGTGCCAAAAGATGGCTCTTAAGAGTATCCTGTGGTGTTCTGGGTTTTGTAGGACAAATACACTTTTCATTGTGCATTGTAAATGGCTTCTTACGTGTACCTCTCTATATGCAGCTCTTAATTGGTATAATTGCAATGTGGCATTGAGAGCTGCATTCCATCGCTTAGACTCATTTTAAGGATTTCCCATGTGTGAATATTAAGTTTTTTAAATATTTTATAATAATCTGTTGTAAAACAGTTAGTAGATTCTGGGGATTTCCTTCCATTTAAAGTCCATAGAGAACTTTAAATTTTTCTGTGTTCTTTCTCTGTTTAGGGTTTCTGTTTGGTAGTCATCCAAATATAGGCGTTTTAGTTTCAACAGCTATTTTGAAATTGTCCCTGTCAGCAGGTATATGGGATCTTGCAGAGCAATTACCACACAGGTGGGGTGCCAATTAATTTCTTTATTAAAGGAAAAAGGAAGTGGTGGGAATTTAACAATAAAATACGAAGGGATGGCGTGTATAGGGTGTTTACAATAGACAATGATGGGGGGGTTCTTCTTGAACAGTGTAGGGAGTTCTAACAGCGGGTACAGTAAGTGGGCGTTCAGCCACAATGCGATACAGTTCAGTCAATAAAAGCAACCTCAACTTTATATCGAAACAATTCTAGATACAGTTGAAATGCAAATGTACAAAAAGAAATGCAAGAATAAAATGCTAGCTTCTATATAAAATGGTTAACATCTTGGATGAATGTATTAAGTGATTGGTGGCCTTTTACAATGTAAACAATGTATTAATGTAAATTACAAGTATATCAGCGAATATTAGGTGAAAGTGAATACTAAGCAAAATTTTGTAGAAAATTACTGACTTAATTTGTTAGAGGCTAGTGATAGCAAAGGTACCTAAAAGTGGTTAAGGATTGGGGGGGTGCGGGAGTGAAAATGATTAGTGGCAACTGATGAGAGGAGAGTGCGCCCTAAGAAGCAGGGAGGACCACTTTGAAGACCCTGCAAGGTAAGGACAACGGGCTAGAAAGAGGTTTAGCACACGGGGGGGGGGGAGATCTATGAGCGGGGAAAAACAGACAAAGTAGACAGAGGCGAGAACAGCAAACCTATTCTATCTTAACCAACAACTAGGCAAAACAACAAATATCCCAATTCTAAGCCCAGAACGGCCTATAACAAGCATTACATTGTTACGGTCAGCTGTGAGCAACCAGAGGACAGCAAAACAATAACAAGGCATGGTGGTGACACTTACAAGCTTTACATCTCATATCACTGTAGGCTGCTGCATGCACACAAGAAAGAACACGTGCGCAGGGTGAACTTCGAAGCCTGCTAGTTGAAGCTTAAAAACTATACTTATTAAGGAACTAAAAAAACCCAAAACAGCGCCTAATGGTGGCCTTGTTTTTGCACGGTCATGCCTTTTATGGCGGAATGTGGCTACAGAGGATGCGGGAGATAGAGCGGTATGTGCCCAGGGATGGTAGGCTGCAGCAGTGGGGGTACACCTGGAAGCAGAGAGCCCTGGCAAGGCGCCACGGAGCAGAGCTTAGGCGTAGGTGGCACAACTCTTGGGTGCTTTTAGAGCAGAAGTGCTGCTGGAGGTTTTGCGATGGAGGTTTTTAAGACACGACCAAGGTTTAGCTTTGAGTCTGTGTGCTGGGGAGACAGAGGCCGTCAGCTAAAAAAAATGAAGTATAGAGAGTTTACGAGGAATTACCAGCCCCAAGGAAGCAGCAAGAGGTAAGCAGCAAGAACATCAGGAGGCTAGGTTACGGTCTCAATAATCAGGAAGAATCTCTCAGGCAGCCAATTGGTTTTTCGGGGGGGTTTTCAAACGGGGTGTACGCTTCAAAAATAAAAAAGAGCAGAGAAAGGACCCCCCCCGAACCCCTGGCCTGATCAGGACATGGGCGAGGCCGGATGCCTAGGACCTTTCTGATGTGGTCGTTTTAAAAATGTATGTTTTTAAAGCAAACTCAGGCAGTTTTTCCCAGTACTTTTGATTGGGCTCCTCTTTGGTGATACAAGGGAGGACTTGAGAAGGCCAGTGTGTAACTGTAGAGTTTAGCACAGAGACATGTCTGGGCAGAGTCCTGGTGCTGAGCCTCAGGTGACTGGAAAGCACATGAGGCCTGCATGAAGGCTCCATGGCCCAAGATTCTTGTAAAGAACGCCAATATAGGTCTTGCAGCTCTGGACATTGCCTACCCTACACCGAGCCCAGGTTTAAGAAGGTGATAACAGGACTAACCCTTTGAACAGGGCAGTGGTCCCACTTAGCACAAGTGGCCATCCCTTTGAGAAGGGCAATGGCTCTTGGTAAACAACTTAACAGCCAGGGAGGGGAGGCCACAGGAGAACAAAATCAAAATGGAGTATGGGGACAGCTGTAAGAAACAAAATGGAATAGGGGGATAGCTGTAACAGACAGAAATGTTCTCAATTAGTTTTACCTAGTCTTCATTCTCTGTGAAGAATTACCAATTCTGAAACCTTTGCAGAAAATCTTTTGGTTTCAATTAAAAATTCTCCTGCACTGTTTTGAAGACTATATTTATAATTATAAAAATGGCTCTTTTTAAACTGATTTGCTGGAAGAACTCTAGATTTACTGGCATGTCCTAAATATTTGTTTTATAAAATGGTGATTTTATTTGGGTTTTTTGAAATGGTAGAGAATCTAAAGATACTGTAAAAGTTTAACTTGAAGCTTACATCTGGATTCTTAAGTATTCTCTTTCATTTGTACACAACTTACACTTTTAAAATAAAGTGTTCATGGGATTCTGTTTTTATTACATATTTAAAATGGGCATCTTCCTAAAATAAACTATTATTTCTGCAAAATTTCATGTGAAAGTATTTTCTGGTCCTAGCATACGTTAGCTATATGGGCACATGTTCTGCTGATGCCGTAGTTCCAGTGTTAGTATGTGAGGTTTTATTCTTCAGGGTATTAGAAAATTTTAAAACATTGATACTGTGATCAATCCCTGAGATATTTAAATGATAATATTTTCCTAAAGGATTATTCCATCTCCAGATATCTACCAATTTTTTTTGGTATATTATTTCTCTTTTATAACTTCTATCCCCTTTTTCTTTATAAATTTTAAATGCTTTTTTTATTTGTTTTGTTTTTGTTTCTTTGGTTATATGATCCTGGGTTCTATGCAATGCTCTTCAGCATAAACTCTCAGGATGGATGACATTCTAGCCTGATTTGAATCATTGGTAGTTTTGCCATTGACTTTAGTGGGGCCAGGATTTCATCCCATGTCTTCAGCAACTATGTTCCTAAGATTTCCAGTACAGTTTTTTTGACCTTTAGTTAAAGATGGCTTTCTACTGGGTAATTGACCTTGTCAATTTCTTGGTTTTTTGTTTAACGATTTCTCTGTTTTTTGTACACACAAGAGGTCCTTTGTAGAAGGACTAGATCCTGTCTTCTGTTACTTTTTTGGAAACCTAGTATGATTGTGGATTTACACTTGTGTATAGGGGAGTACAAATTGCCCCATAAATTGTACTGTTCCCTTACAAACTCTGAAAAAACAAAGAATTTTTCAAATGCTACATGTGCACAGAAGGCAAGAGACTTCCTTTTTAAAATGAAAAGCTAAAATTCTGAAATATAAGATAGCCACATGGGAGAAATGGTGGTAGGCTGTACTGTTGTATGCCATATCCCTTCTTAATCTGTGCCCTGGTCATTATGGATAGTGAAAGCACAATGCTTCATTCCAAACATATCTTCTGAGATTGAAAATCTCACTTGCTTTACTTTTGTATAGGCAGTGCCAGCAGAATGATGGAAAATCAGATTTTAAAAAGTGTAAATGTCCAAAGTACTTCTGATCTAGACACTAGCTCTGTGCCAAATTTCAAGTTAGTGCCAAATCTCAAGTTCCTACAGTTCCCACTGAGACACTGGAACTGTTCAGGAAAAAGAGTGCTTTGTTTATTTCGTTTTTTTACATTAATGGAAAAAGTGTACTGCCTCTCCTAGTCTCTTGATACTCAACAATGGCTACATTGGTTTTGGTCAAATTTAAAAAAAAGTCCCCCTCAGGCAGAGACTAAATCTGGAAAAATTCAGCCTGAAAGGTAAAATTTTGACAAAGCTATAAGCATCAGAAAATGCCCTTCAAAATGGAAATGCTTAGACAACCTTAATATGAATGTTGATATGTGTGCCAGCTATAATAAAATCTGGTCAAAGTTCTCAGATTAACAAGCCTTGACTAATGATTGACTGTGAAATTCTATGTCAAAAACAACAAACATTGCTGAGAATGATTCCTAAATTTAGCCTGAGAATTTGCAGAACATTACATTTTGACAATGAAGGACAGAGTCAGCAAAGGTGTAACCAAGTTCAACTTCATTAACTTTAGAGTAAGCAGGTAGAACTGCCTTAAAGTTGAATTTAGCATTGATTTCTCAGAGATTAGAGACAATTACTTAACTGATCTTTAAGGTCAAATATTTTGTTATTCCAGTTGAGCTGTATTTACATAAATCTAGATTAAGCTAGTTCTGTTATCTTTCCTTTACATTATTAAGTGTTAGTGTATGAATATTGTTTATGTTATTGATGAGAATAACTGCTCAGCTTTGCAAATACAGTATATACCATATTAATTTTTCTGGTTTTCTTTAATTTATTCTGTAGCTTTTGAGTCTTTAATAAACTTCTGATGCAGTAGTTTATTGGCATAAGTATCCAAACATTTTGTCTCTGTAATGAATACAGGGCTGATGAGCTTTTCACTGTAGCAAAAACAGTTTTCATGAAATAGTACTGTTGAAATTGGCCTTCTGCTCTTACTACTCTGCCAGTGCACCATAGACTTGACCTGTGACGCAATAGTTATTCCTGACTTGAACCTTTTGTCAGCAGGGACTGTTCATTGATCAGGACATGCAGGTGAATGAGGACAGACACAGGGATGGTTTAAGCAGTGTTATCTGCTCCATTTCCCTTTACCAGGCATTTAAGTAGGTTCCATGCAGGATATACAGGGTTCCTATCATATAGCCGATAGCAATCCTCTGCCTACTCTTGTGATTCAGTCCACTCTGCTGAATTCTCTCACCCTTCCCTGTGAAGAGGACAGAAGGTACCAAGGAGGGACCTTGATCTGTGAATATTTCAGTTCTCCCCTTTTCCCATTGGCCTGAGGTCCACCAACACAATCCCAGGTCTCTCTTATTTCTGGGCACTGGCCCCTTTGTCCTTTTGTCTGCACTGGACACAAGTTCTGACAAACTAAACAGTCATACACATTCCTGGTATTAAATTTCTAAATCATATTCCTATTTAATCTAACCATGC
Organism: Chelonoidis abingdonii; assembly: GCF_003597395.2. Classification (NCBI taxonomy): domain Eukaryota; kingdom Metazoa; phylum Chordata; order Testudines; family Testudinidae; genus Chelonoidis; species Chelonoidis abingdonii. The sequence continues at coordinate 105,375,779 of NC_133774.1, read as the reverse complement.
CTCTATTGGGCCTCAGCCAATTTGGCCCCAAAGGGAAACATTCCTTCCTGACCCTAAAACAAGTCTCACCCACAGGATCCTAAAAACACAGTTCCTATACTATCTAAATACTGGGATGGAAGGTGTTTTCAGCTAAAATGGGGCAAGAGGCTTGAGCAATGTAGGGTAATTATTAATGATGGTGGAGAGCAAAGAGCCAATCAACTTCCATCTCCCTCTGGCTGGCCAGTGAGTGGCAGAAAGCTCAAGAGAAGGAGGCGTCTACCTTTGCATACAGTTCTCTTTTCAGTCCGAAGCTGTCCAGCACCATGCAGATCCAATCAATTCTCCCACTCTTAAAGTGGGTGAGTGGCTGTGATGGAATGCATCTCTGTAATCACACCATTCACACTATTGTAATAATCTTTGTACAAAATATGCCTTGTACGGTATCATTTTGAAAACTAATAACTTGCTAGTCAATAATATCATGGTGGAATGTATGTAGCAACATTATATATAAAGTTAGGAATTCTCCCTGAATGATGCTGATGACACATGTTCAAACCCACGTAGCCCTGACCTGATTAGACAAAACTGGGCAAGCAGGTCTTAAACAAAGGAATGTGTGTTTTCCTCAGTTTACATTTACATTGTAAACAGAGTCCTGAGACAGTGAGGAAGAGTGCAGGAGACCAGGAAAATTTGCATTTCAGTGAACAGAGGTAAAATTAAACAGAATGTAACTTCTTTCACCATCTGACATGTCACTTTCTTTACAGTTTCAATAAACTTTGCTTTGAGGGATAACCTTTAGGAAAATGCATCTCCAAGGGGGACTGGACTATAAAAGGGAAGGGCAAAATAACCCAGTTTCTCTCTTCCTATCCATCTCTCTTGAACCTAAGAAGACAAACAAAATAGTCTAGCTCTTTGACTTTGAGAGGGCTCCTGACCTGAAGATTTGTCGGTGGGGATGCATGTGGTAAGAATTTTACTTTGAACCAAGCCTAGTTTGTGAAGTTTTAGTATTAAGAAGCCTTTTATCTTTATTTCTCTTGTAACCATTTCTGACTTGAATGACTATACTTGTACTCAAAATCCTATCTTCTTGTGTTAAATAAATGTATTTCATTCTTTAATCAAAACTAATCCACTGTTGTGGTTAAACTGGGCTGCATGATAACTCCATTTAAAAGGAGGAAGTTGTTGTATATTTTTCCCTTACATAGGCAATGGACCTAGTCTAGCTGGACAGTCCAGGAGAGGGCTGGACAGTGCAGAACATACTTTTTTGGGGGAAATCTGGGACTGGGAGTGTGTTAGGGTCACCCTGCATGTAGTAACCAAGGTTGCTGGAAGCCAATTTGTGGCTGGTGTTTGCTGACAGGCTGCTGGGATCAGAGCTGCTGGACCAGATGCTCGGGGTATGACATGCATGCTGTTTGTGAGGAGCCTAGGCTGGGAGACATAGCTGCAAAACATTGTGAGGTACCCTGGGTTGCAGGCCATATGGTGACACAGCTCCTCACTGGTCTGGATTGCATCTCATAATGTTATAACGGCATTATGCTAGATTAAGGACTAGTCTGAGACCACTAACTGATATTTTTCCCAATGATCTAAGTAAGAACATTCACTCCAGTCTTCAGAGGTGAAAGGCAATACTTTTTAAAATATAAATACAACATTCCAGTTACAAAGCTGTCAATTATAACAATTATTTGTAATATAAAGTCAGCTGTACTGCTACCCCAGCTCTCTGAACTTCTTCGATTATTGAGCTAAACAAGCAATTTAATATATCACAAGAACAACATTTTAAGAGAAGTTGCACTGTTTTATTATCTGGCTATTGTCCCAACTACTTGCTACTATTCCTCCTATATGTAGGCTGCCTCTCATCTTGCCTTTTAGTAAACATAAGTATTCATCATTTGATTTTCTGAATCTGCTTATCACCAAAGTACAGTTGTATATTGATGTGTGTTTGTAAGTCCCAGAAATATGCATAGTCCAACAGTCATGCAATCCTGTTCTAGACACCGTGGACACTGTTGTTGGAGAATGCCAAGAGTTCTCCAATCAGTGTAGTCTTTTACAATTTATGAAGAACCTTTGTGAATAATTAAGCAGTGTCATTCCTGATTATCTTTAATAAAAAAGAAATCTTAGTAGTATACACCCACACCTTCTATGTTTTTGTCATAATTGATTATTGATTGTTCCATCTGAAGAAGATTCTCTCATTTCCTTGTGATTGTTTTTCCCTAGCTGTTTATAATTAAGATCCAGCTTTTAGTAATATTTGCTGTTCCTCTAAGATGGTAGAAGACTTAATGGACTGAATAACACTGATCCCAGAGATGAACCATGATATTGGATAGGGATTTCCAAACTTTTGGCATGGCCCTGTTTAATGAAGTTTTTCCTGCCAGGACCATAGACAGCATGGAGTTTGCCATTTTGAAGAGAAAAATGGTGCCCTCCACACACAGTGACCTCGAATGCACCATATCTGTGAGAGCATCCTCCTTGCAGCATGACATTTTGCTCCACAAAATGATGTCTTCTTCCCAGTATGTATCCTCTTATTTAAAGAAGCTTATCTTACCTAAAGTTCTTACCAGAGTTTTCAACCAAGCCTGGTTGAGATCCCACTTTTGTGAAGTAAATTCACTGTCCACTTAACTTCTAGGTGAGAGATGACAGAGCATTGTCTTTATCCCCCAAATATTGTAGAAAATATCCTTGACCTCCTCTCCCCCCGTCGTCTTTCTTGCTTCTTTTGTCTCTTTAAATTTTTTCACAATCTTTCACTTGCATTCGGTTCAGACTAGTAGAAGGAGACTCATTGTGAAACATGCAGTTCTTAAGATACATATAAACAGCCAGCTAGATAAATATTTCTTTTTGGACAGCAAACTCGTTTTTCACCTTTGCTTGTGACCAGTCTCTTACACAACACCTGTACCTAAATTTCACAATGATATAGATGACCGATGTGACACAGGCTTTCATTTGACCCCCTCATACGATATTTTTTGGTGAACTAGAATGTACACACTAGACTCAGGAGATTCCTGTAACCCCTCTCCAACTCCTTGCCAGTTGGATTAGGAGGTTTTTTGGGTCACCCCTCCCCCACGGTGTTTGGCCACATAGCTGCGGCTTCACTATAGCCAGATGTCTTCCTTTTCTCAGCCTTGTCTTTCCCGGGGAGAACCACATCATAACACTATAGTATCCCCCCATGCAGCTGCTGAATGTTATTACTGAAGCTAATATATGTGGAAATATTTAAGTATTTGCTCACCTTAATTTTTTTTTCTTTTTTTTTGCCACCAGTAATATAAAGGCTTAGGGTGAAATTCTCACCTCATTAAAATCAATGACAAAACTGCTATTGAGTTCAGTGTGCCAGGACTTCACCCCTAGTATTTGGAACTGAGGAGATTCATCAGAATTTTAAAGATATTTTGGGCTCCAAAAGATGCAAATGGATGCTTTTGAAAATCCCATAAAGTATGTACGCACCTAACTCACATTGTATCTTTACAAGTCTGAACACCTGTACAAATCTGGCCTTAGTAACATTCAACAGAAAGTTGGATGCACTTCTAGAAATATATATTGCACTGCAGGGTTCATGGGTAATAATCTCTAATGCTCTCCAACAAAAGGTAGTTTCCTGAATTAATGTAGCACATCTGGGCACTGTTCCAATGAAAATGTTGGCTAGATGCTGCCCTGGCTGAAAATATTGAGAATTAACTAGCTTCAGGCAGGCACTGCCAGCTAAAGAGAACCCCTTCCCTGCCCGAGTAGCTGTATTGCATGTTTGAATGGCAAAGAGTGTAAACAACAATTGGTCATGGATTTTTAAACAGAAAATGTTAAACAAAAGTAGAGGTAAACATTTTGATGCAGGTAGTCACTAATGAAAGCCCACAAAAGCTTATGCTTAAATAAATTTGTTAGTCTCTAAGGTGCCACAAGGACTCCTGTTCTTTTTGTGGATACAGACTGACACGGCTGCTACTCTGAAACTAATGAAACAGTAATTCTAGGTCTAGTTTTGCACATACCAGGATAGTTTCTGGAGAGCAAATTCTAATATGTGCTGGATATTTTGTGTGTGCGTGTTTTTATTTTAAAAGAATTGTAATAGAGCCCTTGTGGGGCCAGGTGGTCTAATGGATCGTGCACTCAGTGTTGCTTCTCAGCGGGAAGGCTCTTCTATCCAGTTTCTCACCTGAGGATGGGTTTTGCTTCCCCCCGAGTTGCCATGACCTTGCCCTCTTCTTATCGGGAGGAGGGAGGTGACATTGGACTGTGGCTTATGGCTAGCAGGAACCATGGGTAGGGGAATCAGAATCCTCCTACTCCACTGGACTCCAACCGATGGCCGTATGAGATTCAACAGCATCCTGGAATTCCCTCAGAGTTACCCTCCCTGGGTCACTTCCTACCATCTGCCTCTCCCCTATGGCTCCAAGTCCAATATAAGGTAACAAAAGAAAAAGAAAAGGCAACTAAACCTTCAGCCCCCAATGGGCTCAAAGTGCAGCTCTACTTCCCGCAGGGAGGCTTCTTTGGTACTCTTAGGGTGGGTCTGTCTTCCTTCACAGCCTCCCTCTGGCTGAGCTGGGTTGCTCCATTTCAAGCTTCCTCTCCAGAAGGAGCATACTTTGCAGGTCCGGAGGGGTGGGGCTACCTGGGCTCAATATTGTCCTTTAACCCTTTGGGCCCTGTGTGGGATTTGTACACTCCATCACAAGAATATTGTGCACAAAATAGCCTCCCCTGCAGTGTAGACCTAGCCTTCGGGGCTAAGATATGCAACTTCAGCTATGCAAGTATCTTAGGTCGATTTACCTGGCTGTGAGGATGGCAGCGAGTTGACCGCTGCCGCTCCCCTGTTGACTCCACTTCTGCTTCTCACCACGGTGGAGTTCCGGAGTCAATGACAGAGCAATCGGGGATCGATTTTTATCACATCTACACTAGATGTGATGAATCGATCCCCGATAGATCAATCATGGCCCGCCAATCCCTGGGCCCTTAGGGTAGTGTAGATGTACCCTAAGGGCCCAAACTAGTAGTTTGTATTCATATGATGAGTACTCCTTGCTCATGTAAGGAGTCTCACAGATGTCAGTGAGGATCTTCCATGAAAAAGAAGCATTCAGGGGAGCAAGAGCTGCACCATTAGTTGTCAAACTGTGGTTTTTAACATTTAAAATATTTCTCCTCCTATTGAGGCTGTGTTTGGTCATTCAATGGGGAAGATAATTATGAGCTCTTTATAATGATTTTTCTCCATCTCTGGAATCCTCTCTGCACTTCCTAGTACAAAGATGATGTCACAGAATGATATCTGGGTTGTCACAGACCATATCATAACTTGTGTGGGCTACAGTGGTACTTCTGGTATCTTTGTTAGGTGATTGATGTTATTACAGAACACACCAATGATCCTGGAAGTGCCAGGAGGATTTCACATGCAGAGTGGGAAAACGTGAGGAAAGACTTTATTGCTTACACTAAACTGTAGCTCTTCCTGGTACAAACATTCTTAGCTTGCTGAGTAAATTATGTTTTTACAGGAGAACTAATTTCCTCCAGGCTTTGCATATGTATGTATCTTAGATACTTATATGGCTCCCATCACTGTAGTATCTGAGATCCTCACAATCTTTCGCGTATTTACTCTCAAAACACCCCGTGAGGTAGGAAAGTGCTATTATGCCCATTTTACAGATGGAGAACTCAGAAATAAAAAGATTAAGTAACTATATGTTTTTAAGAAATTTAGATATTGGATATAAAATAATCAATGTCTGTACAGCAAGTAGAATTCATCTCCAGCAGGATGGATGCCACTGTCCTGAGAATTTATATTTTTAGAATCCATTAAGGATACACCAGGAGGCACTTGCTGAGTGTAATGTTTTTGTTCCTCTTTATGTCACTTGGCAGTGAATAGGTTAAGAACACTCCACTCTGCATAAGCCACCCCATTAGCAAATAAGAGAAAGAAATGGGTAGGTAATGAAAAATGCTTGATTGGAAATGTTAAGAAATGAAGTCCAGAAACATGTGTAAGAGCAGTAGGCGGTCATAGGTTTATGGGGTGTATTGATTAATTAATAGCAATAAAAGGAAAAGATTAGGATGTTGTAGACAAAGACTGTGATACTGAGCCAAAGAATCTGCAATCAATACAGGACTGACTGATAAATCTATAGGGAAGCAAACAACTCTCACCTGCTGACACGTTTTACCCCCTTTCCCTCACACACTGCTCACCCTCCAACCTTTCCCCGCCCCCTCCGTAATGAATACCAGAAAAAAGCAAATGCCCCTGAATGAGGATGTTGCCTGGGACCATGGGAGCAGATGAGTCTGAGAAATGATTCTGTATGGCAAAGCTGAAAGATATAGTCCTCTTTCCTTTAAATTGCTGTGAATGAAGAGTAGTGACTATTCTGAGATAGCGTGGAAAGAGTTATATCTAGTTTCAAATAACGTATGCAATCTGACAGATGACAACTGTGTGTTAATGTCACAGGAAGCTCCTGATTTCCTGGACAAGTTGGCTAATTATGATTGCGAGCTTATGCTCACAGCACATGACTTGTTCTGTGAGATGTATTAGACCTATTGTATGCCATATGCTGTGGGGCCTCTACATAAAGCACAGGCCTTCAGGGAGAAGTCCTCTTAAAACAGAGTAAAAAATGACCCAAAGAACAATTGCACTGTGAGAGTGGGCACTAGCCGCAGTGACACTTACTGATTGTTGTTTTTCCTTATGCGTAAAATCTTTCCAGAACTATAGGGATTAATGCAAATGACACAGGCACTTAGTGGAAAGAAGGATATAAGGAGTTCAGAACAGTAAAATGACAACTAAGGGAGATGAACTGGAATGTGTCCCCATGCTGAGGTCAGGACTTCTTTATCCCACTGCTTGTTTGTAATAAGGGTTAAAAATGTCTGTGTACTAAATTATACAGGGGCTGCAAGTATGATTCCCCTTAAAAAGCTTGTTTTAGCTAGGATCCTCCTTTTAATTACAGAAAAAGGTTCTGGCATTACTATGCTCTTCCTTTAGCAAATCCTTTTGAAACAGCAGCCTAAACAGAAGAAAATTGGCCTCATTTAGGTAACCTGCACATGACGGCTGCATAACTTGCTTTGGCTCATATTACAAATCTTCTGGAACTATTTATTTTAGGTTTAAAAAGAATCTAATTTAAATCTAGCCTGTGTACAGAATCTTCAGTCCCTCTTGATATGTCAGTGGCACTATCCAGAAACTAGACCACACATGTTTGTATATTCTAGGAGGAAAAACCAATCCTGTCTTCATTATTCAAATCATCAGCCCATAGACAAAGGGGAAAAACAAGAAACAAATCACTACAGTGACACCCAGCTCATTCCTATTTTATCTTGACAGGGTTTCATTTATACGATGGTGCTTTTTTCTTTACAGCTATTGCCTCCTGTTACTCTTTATGGTAATTGAAGCTGGGCCCAAAAGACCTTAGAGGCTTGTATCTTCTCTTCACATGAGTGACGCTTCAGTGATAAACTTGAACTTAAAGTTACTGAGGCGTAACTGAGGGTTCATTTGATAGCTAGTGGTTTTCAGCAGCACTGCAGGGCTTCAGGGGCTCAGCGTGAGCAAGATTGTTAATGTCCTGTGAGGGAAAACAATAACACATTTCATTAATGCATTCATGTGTGAAGCATCCATTAGTGAACTGGAGGTATTAATGACGTTATGCTTTAAACTGACATGTGGGGCATGACAGGAATTGCAAGGTCTGATGGCAACAGATGACAAGATAAGCAAATATTTGAATGGCTTCATTTGCCTGCAGGTCAAAGGATGGGTGTATGGGAAGTGAGAAAATGAAAACCTGGGAGAGATTGGTGATGTTCTAGCATGGACTGAACTGTGGCAAGACTAAAGGAAAACAGAGCTCACAAGGTAAATAAAGTCTTTACTAAGGGCGGTAACACTGTAAAAGGAAAAGGCCTAATTGTTCTAGAGAGTCAAACTGTGACATTAGAAGAAATGTTAAGAATGGCACAGCAAAGTTTGAGGTATAAATATGTGCATACCACCTTTGTTTGTATGAACACACCTTTATTTGACATTCCAGCTTGTTTCCCATTTCCTGTCTGCTGGCAGCATGTTTGAAATCTAGGGCGATATCATTGCTGGCTAAATCATCACCAGCTTTGAATTGGACCCTTGGATTTTAATGGAATTGTTCATCTACTGGTCAACTGAAGGTATAAAACAATTTGATAATTGGAGGATGGGATTAATTTTCCTTCTCAGAACCTCTGATTGTTATGTGTTTTGTTCACTTTGTCAGGGTTTAATTATTCAGTTTTAGTTGGTAAATAGGCCGATAAAGGCCCATTCACCTGCTTGGACCACGGTTGGATTCTTACACAAGATTCTGAGTAAAAAGGACTTGACAGCTGCAGCACAGCCTTTAGATGACAGTAGTGCACATCTCAATGCCATCAAGCATAATTTAACATGAATAATCTGACATGCTTGGCAGCTTCTCTGAGAAGCGGGGGAGGAGGGGAATGAGGCCACTGTTTTGCGAGCTCTGAGTCAGAATGAAGTTCCACAACTAGAAAGTTTTTCCATTTGGCACCAGATTGATGCTCACTAGTTGGCTAATGCAGTGAGATTTACATTATAAACACGGTGCTGCTGCTGACTTGTTCAAAAAAAAAAGACTTAGTCCTTCAAGATTTTCGTGCAAAAAAAAAAAAGCACATCTCTCTTCAAAGATCCATAGTCCCCATCATCCAATAGCAAAGTCTAGCTATGTGCTTATGTACCCCTAATTTCCTCTCACACTCCTGTGTTAAATTTCAGTATAATGAGTCTGTTACCTATCCAAGTCTTGTACTACACACATTTTAAATCAAACTTGTAATAGTTAATATAATCTTTTAGTGACACTCCCTCACCCCACACCCTTTAAACACTGGAAAGGTTGCCAAACAGTTTCTGTTTACAACCACAGTCAGAAACATTCCTCACTTACAGTGAAATTTTCCACGTATGGAAAATTGCACTGAAAATTTCCCTGAAGGTACATTTTTGGGGGAGAAGTTTAAGCCAAAATCCCTTCAGATGTTTGGAGTTATGAGAGGGTGGGAAAAAATAAACTTTCCACTACATAGTTGCCAACAAATAAAACATGTTGCCAGGGACAATTCTTTTAATAAGATGCAGGGCTATGCATAAATTCTGGTGAGTTTTGGATTAATTTCTTCATGAGTGGGAGAGAGAGAAAATGTTCAGCAGAATGCATGTAAAATGCGCCGGTAGTGCTCAGCCTGCACCTGACTAACTTGAAAAATTATTCCTTAAAGTCCCCCCGCCTTATTTTTGTCAGCCTGCCCATATTTTTGCCAGAACTAATTTGTATTCTGACCGCTCCATGACCTCCCCAAAGTAGGCAGAGCTAGGAGATGGCTGCCTGGTGATTGAAGTAGTGGGAGGAGGAGCAGCCACAGCAATCCAGTGTCCTAAATATCTTTTCCTGCAGTAGAAAAAATCAAAGGGAACTTTATGGGGATGATTTTGCAGAGTCATTTTTTTTTGCCAGATTTGATCTGAAGATTAGCGAAATTCAGAGGTGTTTTGATTCCAAGCATTTAGTTTTGTCCTGACCTTTCTCCTGCTGTTCTCTAAAAAGTAAACTGGTAGAAGATACTGCTATGACTACTAGGGACACTGACTGGGAATGGATAAAACAACAGCTTGCTCTAATCTTTATCAAAAAATAACCCTGCTCTGCATCTTCTTGGGCTACAGAAATTATTTGGTTAATTTATTTCTCCTTTTCATGCTTCTCTGCCTGTCTTGGCCAAATTCAGCCAGAAGTGGAGATACTTAAAATACAATGGAAGAGTCTATTCTTACATGATTCCAAGCCTGATTTCTAAATGAAAATGACTTTGATAAACTGCTGAACTTTTGGATGCTTATTTGAAGTGAACCACCAAACCTTTTGTGACTTGCCCATTGCTAATGCTGATGTAGCACCTATGACATTGACAGTGATGAAGGGTTGTATATAATTTTAAATCTTGAAGATAAGAGACCAGATAAAAGGAAGCCCTTGAGCGTGAATCATCCCATGGCAATTAAGTGGAACTATAGAAGTTTTGACCTTTCTGACTAGAAGATGTCTAGAGGTAAATGGCAATAAGGCAAAGGGCAGGCATGTCATTCAGGTAAAAATGATTTTGTAATCTTTCTTCATATTACCTTCCTTTAGGTAAGAATAGGAATCTTTGTTCCAGTCCAAGATTTCCCTCTATCCCCATAGGATTGCAATGTGTCTTCCTTGTGGATTATACCTCAGGAACCTGGTTTGGAACATAGGCTACCATGGCAGTGGCAATGCTGGTAGAGTTGAAATCCTGAACCTTGAAGTTATACCTTCATGAAAGGATGCACTCTTTGTCCCAGATTCCTGCCCAGTGCCTTCTTACCCTGATTGGCAGCAGAATCTTCAGGGAGGCTATTGCTGTATTTCCAGACTGCAATCTCTTGCTCTCTGTAACCTTTACTTCTGCAGATTAGGTATAAGGCCAGACTGAACCTGCGTTCTATCCTTTTGAATTTTTCCATGTTCTGTGATGCAGTGGTTTCTTGGACCCCAGTCTCTCAGCACAGGAGAACTGAAAGTGAAATTGCTAAAGACTAGAATGCATTCAGCTGAGCCCAAGAGTTGTACTGTAAAGGTTAGGAGGAGGACCTAGTACCACAAGTACGCTTAGGGGCAGCTCCAGAGTAAAGGTAAGAAGACAGTTTCCATTACAAGAATAATGCTGATAACCTCACATTGAACACAAACTTCACTCCTAATTTGTGGTCCCTGCCCAGAGCAGATTTTTTTTTTTAAGTTAAAGAGGTTAATTAGACAAATCCTCTTTGAGCTGTGTCTTTCTGAAAGAGTGCTGTGGGTGTTCATTTTTTAAAAAACTTCCTTGTTGTCCACTCTCAATTCACTGTAAAAACTTCAATCTGCTTTTATTCACTAATTCTCAGTGAGAACTAGTGCATTAGGATGTAAATTTTAACCACACATGAGAGCACAGATTTTGTTTTATGTCTGTGTCATTTGTAATTTCCACGCGAGGCCTGGCAAAGGTTTGTTGTAAGCTCTGATATGCACTTCTTTTAAAAAACAAAACACTTCTTTTGTAAAATAAAGTAAACAAGCTTAACCCCTTATCTCCCTTGATAGCCCTTCTTATCATAAAGAGAGTCTTCAAAATGTAAACCAGTCATTAGGCTTATAAAATTATAAATCTGTCATATGACTTCCCTTAAAAATACAATTTATTCGAGATTATTTAACCCCTCCCCCAAAACAAAACAAAATATCATCAGCACCACTCCTTTTAAGTGTAAGTTTTTTAAGTGTAACTCACAATCACAGCCATCATCAGAGCCCTTGCTTAAATGCTTGCTCCTAATCACCCCCATTTCCCCACATAGTCCACAGGAAATGGTAGGACGGGGACAGATCTCCACGCAATGTCAACTCCCTTCAGATCCTTGCTCTCACTGTTAGCAGCTCCCACAGAAATGCCACTGTATCAGGCAAGCACTTTGCTGCACTAGTTCATGAACTGTGGCTACTTCCCACCTTTCCAGCTCAACAGATAGGGTCCATGTGAGAGGAGTCTTGTAGGGAGACAGTCTCCTGAAGGAACTCCTGTATACTGAGAAGAAGGGGACGCCAGGTATATATGATCTCCATGTTGGTGGTAGGGAACCGACTATGCCCTTGTCTCTATGCTTCTAGATGCAAGACACACTCATAAACTGTCTCCTAATCCCAGCAGGTACCCTTTCTCAGTAAGGACCCCTCAGAACAGTATGGGTCCTTTACACTTGGGCTACAGTGCTAAAAATAACAGTGTAGATGTTCCTGCTTGACCTCTGAGACCCATCCCCCTCACCAGGTTTCAGAGCCTGAACAGGAAAGTCTATGCAGCCATTTTTAGTGCCATGGGGTGAGCCTGGATCTGTTTACATGGGCACTGAGACTTGCTGCTGCAGTTTTATTGCAGGGTAGATGTGCCCTTTGAGACTTTCTGCAAGCCTAATCAATTTTCTTAAGTTCATTCTGGAAGGTGGAAGGTTATGCTTTGCATTGGAGTGCGTGATTTTCTTTTGAGAGACATTAAGTTGCTTTTCAAATATATAAAACTGATACTTCACGTGTTTAAAATTTTGCATGGGTGTATTGCACTCCATAGTTCAATCTAAACACAAATAAATGCTCTAGATTGAAAGGTGTGTGTGCACACACAAAATTAGCTTTTCTTTCATTGCTCATGTTTAATGTGTGTCAAATTTATTAGAACAGGAAAACTGTGCTTTCTTCCCTGTCCAATAGAATACAGAAAATGCTACATATATTTCTTCAAAGTATTGTACCGCTTGGAAATCTGCAAAGGCAACATCAGAGGTCTTGTCTACACAGAGCAGCAATGCGTTCTACGGGGGTATGATTTCTAAAGCACACTAATGTGTTCCGCACAAACTGGTCTGTGTAGAACCTGCTGGCACAAGTTAAAAGTGCCCTTGTGCACTTTAACATAGTGCTGACTATGTTAAAATGCACAAGGAAATTCTTAGTTCATGCCAGCAGGGTCCACATGAACAATGTGCTTTCCAAATCACTAACCTGCAGTGCACCTTGCAGCTCTGTAAACAAGCTTAAAAAAAATCAAACTGAGTGGAAGATAATCTGCGGTGAACTAGTTCTCTTCTGTAAATTAAATTTCCCAGAATCCCATTTTTAAGGCTTTGTACATATACTTTAGATTCAAATCAAGATAGTTTGTAATTAATCATAAATGAAAGTTACAGTCAGAACTTCAGCTAATTTGCATTTCATTAGTTCACATGCAAAAATTAGTCTCTCCACTTCTGAAAGATTTAATAGCAGACTGATGTGTGATATCTGCTATTGCTAAAACTTCATAGCTGTTTGTTTATAAATATACTTTGAAATATTACAATAAATTGAAGCTAACTGAGCTAAATAATTTTTTGATTCCTTACCCATGGTTTATAGTGTTTGACTTCATATATATCATACGTAATAATTATTTGTTAAGCGTGAACTCTGTTTGGGACTGTACAAGACCCAGATATACAGTCTGTCCTAAAGAGAATACAAGCTGAGAGAAATCCAGAGAAGAAAGAATTCACTGAGAAATCCAGTGTGAAGTAATCTACAGGGTTATTTATTTTTTTTAATTGTCTGATTTACTTAGTTCTTTTGGATATCCTGGCACTGAATTTTTATGAGGGCTTTGCATGAGAAGAGTGAAGTCTTGGTAAATGGGATCACAAGGGCCAGCGCGCCTATCAAGGTACTTCCGTGCCTTCATTAAGTAATATTTTACACACACTTTGCATAGGTGTAAATGATGACATAAAGTGCAGGACAACGGAAAATCCAGCCCAGGAGATGTAGGTTTGGTGCCTGGCTCTGCTACAGGCTTCTTGTCCTAGGGCTTCCTCTTGGAAAAGGCACAGAGGAGGAGTAGGAGAAGACAACAAATGGGGGTAGTGAGGCTGGTCTTGCTGATGGAATGTTTGCCTGGGGAAATATGGTTTGGAAAAAAAAAAAAAAAGCTCTGGAATGGGATAGCGTAGAGTCTACCATAGACCCTTAAAGAGGAGGAGTTTAAACGGACGAATTGTGTAAGGGGAAGCCAGTTAAAAGGGTTTAAAGAGGAAAGTCGCAGGGCCAGATGAACAGGAAAGCAAAATAATTACTTGCTAATTGACAATATTCAGTAATTTGCAATAGATCTTCCAGCACTGATAGAAATTAGCCAGATTCTACTATTTTATTCTGTTTCTTGTCTTTCACACAACTGGTCCAGTAATAAAATATTAGCCTCAGTGAATATTCTCCCTGGATGCTTTTTAGAAAGATGGGCAAATCTGAAATACCTCTGTAATACCACCAGTTCTGTAGTCATGTCTGCTGTGCCATGGTATATTTGTACTGACAAACATAATAATAAATCAGTAATTCATAGCATATTTGATTTAGACCCTAATTGCAGTTCTAGCTCATTATTGATATTAATGACCCAGCAGTCCTGACTGTTAAGTGATGAACTGAGCAGAGATCATGGTCCATAAGCTTACTACTTTTTTAATAGATTCAAATGAGAATTAGAATATGCATGCAAATTGGGGTCTAAAAGAAATGGGAGCCTTTCAGCACTATTGAATTAGCTCATTTTATTGGAAATGAAAGTAACATTAACAAGGAAGCGTGTCTTGACTTGCAATAGTGTTATACCCCCGTCACTTGCACTAGGTGTCACTGTATGAGCTGGTATTATGCTCCATAGTGTAACACGGGAGCAGAAAAGAGACACCTTTCAAATCTTCTGGTTTTGTACTTCACAGCATCTCAGTATTTCTTGAGTGTCAGCAAACCGCACTGTTTTTGAATATATGCATATGTTAAATGCAAAATGAATAACATGCCTGAAGATATACTGACGCCTTTCCTAAATACTTTCTCCAATTTGTTAGAATTGTTGTGAAAAGAAAATCTTCCCAAATGACAATGTCTAAGTGCCAGCCAGTATGAATTAGGCCTTGAAGTAAATCTTCCAAAGTTCAATAGTCCCATTTTCAAAAGTAACCTAGCTGCTTTATAAAATGGGACTTAGCCCCCCATGTCAATTAGATGCTATTGAAAATATTACGACGTGTCTACATAACTAATCTTGCAGGACAAAAAATTTGATGCACCTCAGCTAACATGCACCTTGCATCCTTACATGATGGTGCTTCAGTTTATTATTAGGTGTACTAAATAATGTCATGGACAGTCCTTGATTTTTGCATGGCTATGTAACAGTTAAAACTCAGTTGTTTTAGGTTCAGTCATTTGTTTTCCAGCATGGATAGAGATGTCATACCACAAAAATTGTCTCTGGATTCAGATTTGTAATTGCCGTAAATCTGGAGGAAATTAGATCAGAGGATTTGAACCTAGCCCATCTCTGCTTTTCAATAAAAAGTGACTTTTTATCAGGCATAGTAATGATTATGCCTGTCTTCTGACTGATGTGTATTTATGAACATTCTTCACTTTGCTGTGCTCTGTGGGTGTGGTTGTAAATCAGACACCTACTAAAATGTGAATTATTCACTGGAAAAATTTATACATGACTGAATTCTATATAATGGTTAAAAAGAGTCTACACAGAGGCTGCCATACTCTATTGTATTCTCTAGGCTGTTGTAATTTGCATGGAGTCTTCATTTGTTTTTTTCCTCTTAAAGGCAATAGGATTTTATCCATCAGAGTGAGGTCAAATATTAAAACCAAGTTTTTCAGGTGTTTTCTGTTGGTCACCCCAGCCTCACAGCCATAGAGGAGAGTTGGGATTACCACCGCTTTATAAAGTAAAAGGCTAGTGTGTGTTCTTATGTTGTGATTGTTGAACATCCAGTGAGACAGTCTGCCAAAGGCAAGGCTGGTACTGTGAATTCTGTGCTGAATCTTAACATCTTCGTCTGCCCACTGTGAGAGATGGCTGCCAAGAAAGGCAAAGTTTTCTACATTTTCCAGTTCTTCTTTGTCGATGTAAAGCTTCTTTGCTGGGTCTGATGATTTGACTGGCTGGTGGTGAACTTTCATTTTGCTGAGGGTTAGCCCTAGGCTTTTGTAAGCTTTAGAGAAGCAATTAAGGGCTGTTTGTAGATCCTCCTTTGAGTGCGCAACTACAGAACAATCATCTGAATACTAGAGTTCAGTTATTGTTGCTGATATTACTTTAGTTCTGGCATGAAGAAGAGAAAGGTTGAAGAGGTTGTCATCAATCCAATATTGGATGCCAATGCCCTGTGGTAGATGATCTTGGGTGAACGTTTTCAGAGCTGCTAAGAATATGGAAAAAAGAGTGGGTACCAGTACACAACCTTGTTTTAAGCCAGTTCGGATGACAAAGGGCTCAGAGGTAGAACCACTGCACAGGATGGAGTCATCGAGTCATGGGAGGAGTCTTACAATGGTGATAAATTTGCTTGGGCCGCCAAACTTTGACATGATTTTCCACAGAGCCTCATAGTTGACCGAGCTGAAGGCTTTGGTCAGATGGATAAAGACCATATACAGCTGCTGGTGGTGTTCTTGACATTTTTCCTGGATCTTCCTGGCTGTGAAAATCATGTCGGTTGTGCCTTGTGATGGTCTGAATGTGCTTCAGGATTCTGGAAATACTTCCTCTACAAGAGGGAGCAGGCGATTTAGTAAGAATCTAGCAAGAATCTTCCCAGCAATGAAGAGGAGGGCAATGCCTTCATAGTTGCCACAGTCATCCCTGTCTCTCTTTTTGAAAATGGTGACGTTGTTAGCATTATGTAAGTCAGCAGGGATTTCTTTGGTGTGCTAGATTTTGAGGAGCAGCAAGTGAAGCTTGTTTGTCACTGTTTCTCCCCCTACTTTCAGTACTTCAGCTGGTATGTCATCAGGACCTGGTGTTTTATTGTTCTTCAGGTTTTGGTGGGTTGGCAAGAGTTTCCCAGATTGTGTGCTGAGGGATGAAGTCAATGGTGTCATCAGTCAGTTGATTCTCAATTTAGAAGCTTTTGGTAGTGTTTCTTCCAGTGCTCTTTGATGGATTCGTTATCTTTAAGACCCTTCAGATCTCAGAGATGTGAGGCCACATGAGCTTGGTCCATACAGGGTCTTTGTCTCACAAAAAACCTCTGCTTATCATGTCTGTCAGCAAATGTTTGGATTTATTTTGCTTTGTCCTCCCACCATTTGTTTTTGATTGCTCGGATCCTCCTTTGAAGCTTTGAGCTGAGGGAAAGAGCTCTGCTTCTGACTAGATAGTGGTTGGTTTTGCTAATTGCAAAAAGCTTTTCTCTTCTGAGCGAGGGTGTTCTATACTTGTTGCTTTGTCTGAAGAACATATTTGTGATCACAAGGTTGTGCTCTGCACATTTGCTGAGTAGAAGCATTGGACTTGCCCACTCCTCCCTTCCAACTCTTGCATTTAAGATCCCTAAGAGGATTATCTTATCTGTTTTTGGAAAAGATGACAAAATTTTATTGAGGTCAATGTAGAAGGATGCTTTCTGTTATTCTTCAGCTTCAAGATTGGTGCATATGCGCTGATGACAGTGGCAAATGACTTATTGACCAATTGGATGTGGAGGGTCATAAGGCGCTTGTTGATGCCGATGGTGAGCTCAGTCAGGCAGTTGACTAGAAGGTTTATGATTGCAAAGCAAATACCGTGTATTCGGCTGATGCTTGCTGGTTTTGCTTTCCAGAAGAAAGTGTAACTGTCACTCTCTTCCCTCAAGTGGCCTTCATCTGCACATCTTGTTTTGCTGAGAGCAGTGATGTCAATGCTGTACCTCGAGAGTTCTTGGGCAACAATTGCTGTTCTGCATTAGGATCTTTCATTTTTGATTTGTCTAGTAGGTTACAGACATTCCAAGTTGCAAGAAACCATTTTGTTTTTCGACCGCATTGGGAGTGATCCCTCTGCACATGGTTATCCAGTCAGATATGATGGGATCAGGAGTGCAAGTGTGGCAGTACTGTCCAAGACCCCATACCCGCAAGACATTTCTAGCCAGTACAGGGTACCAGAAAGACGTGAGGTCACTGGACAGCCCCACACCAGCAGCTCCACCCCCTACCCCCATGAGCTGCATAGCCCTGCTGGAGGACACGGCTAGGGAAGTGGGGCTACACTTTGCTCTTTCCCCACTGTGGCAGTGGGGAAAGGAGCAAACGCAGCTAGGCATTTGAGTTTCGACTTCCCTTTCTTCAATGGGAGGTGAGATGTAGTTATGAGCAAAGCCTTAGAAATGAGAGTGAACAGCTTACACTCTGGGGGAAGAGGAAGGGGGCCAGTGAAGGGCACAGATAGGCAGGGAAGCAGATCAAGCGAGCTGCTGAACATTCAGTTGATTGAAGAGGGAGAGATAGGACACTGAGGGATTAGAAAGAAGGTGGTTCCGTTGGTGCAGGTTAAAGAGAACCACGGCTCTTGCAGAGAGACTGGAGAGGAAGGGACAGGTTTTGGAAGTATTAGGCAAAATTTGAGAGGATCCTGGATTGGGAGAAAGAAAGGGAGGACTCAAAACTAAGCCTGAGTCTGAGTGATGGTGAAGGGATTGAAGTTGTCCGTGGTGAAGGGGAGAGTGTAGAAAAGAAAAAAATAAACAATCTGTTTAATCAAGGCCTCATCCAAGGCTGTGGTGTGACATTCACAGGTAGGTACATTGAAGAGACAGGAAGAGCCATTACTTGAGTGGTTTTGTCCTTTCCTCTCCAAATGTCAAAGCCTGTTCACATTGAACTCAGTAGAAAAACTCCTGTTGATTTCAATGGGAACATGATTTGGCCCCAAAGAGATCAGAGAATGTGATTTTGATCAATTGCTTATCTGTCCAGAGACAGTTCTCATGCATGTTCTGCCAGGCTGATTTTGATTGTCCCTCCTGTATGTCATGCCGAGGAAAATAATAAAACAATTTGGGCTGTAGTACTATCAAGATGTACACGGCACACACAGTTCTATGCCTCTTTTCCATCAAACCCAGATGGCACAGCATCTTTGCTTTCCTAGTGCCTGGCGTAGAGCACTTAGATAAAGGAAAGCTGGCAGAAGCTTAGTTTGGACGTAAGAGGCACTGATAGTGTGTTAAGGGAAAGTGGGGTGATTGTCCATCCAATCCTTCTTTCGTTTAAGAAATTTTTAATTTGGGGTGCTGCTGGATCCTCAGTGACATCTGAAAGTACAGGTGGCACCAGTGGCCCAAAGCATCATTTTGTAAAATTTTAAACAGGTAAGGGGGGATATTGAGGGAACAGGGAGAGCGTGAGAGTCTTAGTTTGGGGGCAGGGTGGGGAGGAGTCACATGGAGGGTCACATGGGGGGTGTCACGTACCCCTGCCCCCCTTGTGTTCCTCCCATGAGTGCAGTACCAGCAAGTCATAATTTCTCCTTGCACCACTGGGTAGGATAGTCTATGTTTGGGGCATTTTTCTAGCGCCTTCCCCGTATGGGGTAAGCAGAGGGGTTCCTAAAAAGGCCTGCTCATTCATGGTGGCTGCTGCTGCTGCCAAAAATGCCCCCCATCACAGTCCAGGGGCACATGATGACCATCTTTCAGTCACCACCTGTATGTGAATCTGTGACTAGGGACTCGTGGTGATCACTTCATATGTCCCTGTCACCACTCATTCATTGCCGCAGGGTTTTTATGGGTTGGGGTGGGGAAAAAGTTCTTCCTGTGAAAAAAGCCTGTGCATGAGTAGTTTAATGTGTGCAAGCTGTTGCACACCAATGGCCACACACATCTTGGTGGAAGAGGGACCTGTGTCTGGTGGCAAGGAGGTCCAAGACGACTGGGGATTTATCCTCTGTTGCAGCCACTGAGAGGTGATCCTGATTCATCTGCCTGTTCTGCGATGAGGTCTTATTTAGCAAAACCGGGACTAAATGTGAAGCTGTTGCAGCATTGTAAATGGAATAAGCAGCCATGTTGATATAGATCCTTTTTAAAGCACTTCAGCATGTAAACTACTGTGTGCATAGTGCTGCTGACCTACTCGCTTAGTTTGGAATGGAAGAAAAGAATCAGCTGATCAATGTGACTGGTCGATAATTCTTTGCTGTGAGATTGGGTTACGGCATGGGTTGGTTGAAGGGGGAAGGCTGGTCCAGAGACAAAACAGTAAGCTTAATTTTTCCTTCAACTAGTTCTTCATGGTTTGTCTTTTTTGATAGTTTGAGACAAAGCAGAGCTCTGTGCTCTTTCCACAGTGACTAATGGGGCTTGCCATGCTATTAGTGCTATGTCTTGAACATTTTACTTTTAATTTATGGAACTAGATACTGAAAAGTTTTTAAGAAATGTTAAATCACTCTCATACCTACCTATTACAGCCAAGGAGAATGGAGTAAAATAAAATACAAAATACCCACACCCCAAAGGGCTTATTTTCATCATTTTCCTGTCTTCTTTCCCAGTCTGGTTTCGTAGTCTTTGATATTAAATTGGAACAGTAGGAAAAGTTCAACTAGATTTTGGTTTGTTTGGGACAAACCATGTCAGCTGCTTGTGAGAACATTCAGATCAAGGTTTTACAATATGTATGGCTAAAGTTGGACTCTTAAACTACTGTATTATTTAGGATCCTAAAAAAGTGGCCTGATTTTTGTTGAAAGTGTGAAGTGTATTCAGTGTCTTTCATTGACTTACACTTTGAACTTCTGAGTGCTCAACACTCTTTGAAAACCAGACCACTTAAGACATGTCTTCACTGCAGCTGTAAGTGTGCTTCCCAGCCCTGGTAGACCAACTTAAACTAGCTCGGCTTGAGCTAACATGCTAGAAATAGCAGTGTGGATGTCGCAGCATTAGTGAAGGCTCAGGCTAGCCCCTCACTCTCGACCAAAGGGGTTGAGGTGTCACCCAAGCTGTCACATCCACTGCTATTTTTAGTGTGCTAGCTCAAGCCAAGGTAGAGTGACTGTCTACAATGCTCCCAGCTTGTCAGGTGCTTAAATAAGAATTTAGAAACCTAAATCTATTAATCACCAACTTTGGAAAACCTTGGCATCCTAATTCATATTAGTAGGACTTTTAAATAACAGTTATTTTGTTTTTAATATATTGGCCTAAATTCCCGGTTTGATTTATGTATGTAACACTGTGTACTGTTGTTAAAGTTACTGTTTAACTTTAATCATACTATCTAATAATATATATAGTAATAAAGCATATAAAGTATAATATGGTGGTATTAATGTGCATGGTTTCCAGTTCTGAATGAAGGGCCTGCACACAGTAAGTGTCTTGCTGTTTTTGTAACAATTGCAAATGTACTGTATGTCTTATATAGTGACTCAGATTGGTCAGCATATACAGAAGAAACTCCTACTCAAAATCACTTGTTGATACAATAGTTGGTGTAGGAGAAACTAGGCAAGAGTGGGTCACCAAAACAGATGAAAAATCAACCAGATATTTTCAAATAAACAATACAGATTATTCAATAGCTCCTACAGCCCGAGTCCCCAAAGTCCCCGAATATCCAGACATGACCTTACAGATCTTGTTGGTTCATCTGTGCTCAGAGAACAGTCCTAAGAGCTCCATTTTTCTTTGGATCCATTGTTCACACTTTGCATAGCAGGCTGTGCAATCTAAGTAATACTCCTAAACAAATAATAGAAGAAATTCATTTGCTGGGATAACAGGTTAGATTCTCATAGCTTATTCAGATGCACAGAACTCTTGCAATGGGTCAGTGTAAGTCATAAGTTCTCCTGCTGAGGTTGCAGGTTCCTCTGATAAGGTTCTTTAAAACCTGATTAAATTTAAATATTGTTGCAACCACATTGAAGTCAGCCAGCTGGATTATGTGTGTGGTAAATTTAGACTTAGATCTAACTGTAACCTATTTCTCTCGGTTGTTTCATTTTTTCATGCAAATATTTATTCACAAAATCTATTTGGGCAGATTTCCAATAACAGCCTCTTAAATTTCACCTTCAGTTTTGCTCATGCAATTGTTCAAGAACACAAACTCCACATTCGTATGCAGGACTTGAACAGTTACCGACCAACTTGATCTTGTGTGTGAGATTTTATTTATATATAAAAAAATTTAAAAAATGGGCTGTACTTACACAAAATGTACATACAAAGTTTTGGATGCTGGTTTGATATGAGATGGCTATTTGGCACATTAGTATAATGATTTTTAATCTGATCTTTGGAAATTTGGTGTGAAATTCAGTGAGCATCTTGAAAAGTGCTTCAAGCTGGCTCCTGCCTCTTGGAGAGAGACTGTATGTGGGAGTTGATACAAATCGCCACACCATAGCCCACTGAAAGTCTCAATTCATACCAAGTATTGACTCTAGGAACTTTCTACGTCTGCTCTTCCAAAGCAAAAGCAACAACCTTAGATACAGGTTTCTTCATTCTATTGAGCGCTTACCAGAGTGGTGCAGTCATGTGTCTCAGGCCTGGTCTACACTAAGGGCGGGGATCGATCTAAGATACGCAACTTCAGCTACATGAATAGCGCAGCTGAAGTCGAAGTATCTTAGATCGAGTTACCTACCGTCCTCACGACGCGGGATTGATGTCCGCGGCTCCTCCTGTTGACTCCACTACTGCCGTTCACGTTAGTGGAGTTCTGGAGTCGACAGGAGCACGTTCAGGGATCGATATAGCACATCTAGATGAGACGCAATATATCGATCCCTGAGAAATTGATTGCTACCCACCGATGCGGCCGGTAGTGAAGATGTACCCATGGAGAGAAACTTGCAATGAATTTTAGAAGTTTGTGAATTTTGCAGCCTAGGAAGATATAACCCCTTTAAACTGTCCAAGATGGGGACATCTCACCAACCCATCTCCTTCCTGATGACTGTGTACAGTGTGTAAATGAAGTCAGAGAATGAGTGCTAGCTCTCCCCTGGAAAAGGGGAGGCTTATCTAGTGGTTAGGCCACTAGCCTACAACTTGTCTGACCCAAGTTCAATTCCCTCTTCCACCTCAAACTTCCTGTGTAACCTTGGGCAAGTCACTTAACCTCACTATGCCTCAATTCCCTGTTTCATAGGTGGAGATGATACTTCCTTACCTCCCAGGGGTATTGTGAGGATAAATACATCAAAGACTGCAAGGCACATAGAAATTACACCTTAATGTTAGGTTCCTAGAAGCTGAATTAAAAGATGCAATGGAAAATGGAATGATGTAGATTTGGAATATGCTGGTGCCAGACCCTGTTTAACCTAGATTTAAGATGAAGGAACTCTCTTTCATCTGTGTCCCTAGGAAGAATTATTTCCACTAAACTTATCTGACAGTGTACTCAAGCAAGATAACTTTCCAGGTGCCAAAATAACTACCATGTGCTACAGTCCTTGTCTCCTATTAAAAAAACCTCAGACAGCAGTCAAACACAGTACACCATCAGCATGCACTCGGTTAAGTTCTGTTTCATTATTACTACTTGTATCTGATTTAAAAAAAAATGTAAAAAATCCCCCAAAACTCATTCCATCTTTTTCATTGAAAAATTTAACTTTGGAAAATTTTGACTGGCTTTTAGCATATTTCTGGCTCTTCAAAAAATGATTAAGTGCCTCACAGTCGCATGCAGACCTGGTGCTTAGCCTGGAAAGCATACAACAAATAAAGAGTCATAGTCATGTGGGGTGTGACCCAGGAAGAGTAAAACTCATTCACCGGGGAGAAAGCAGGAAACTGTCTCTTAAAAATGACTTCCTGAACTGCCAGACTTGGAGAGAAGAGTCAACAGCTGCAGTTGTCAGGTTGCTGGGAGAAAGAGCTGATAGCTATGCCTCCTAAGTGGAGGAAACCATAAAAAGAAGCACTGGCTTCCACAGGGATATAGAGAGAAAAGTGTGAGGAGCTGCTTTCTGATCTCTACCTAATCCAAGTGACTGCTGAGCTATAGGCAGGCTAGGGAAAAGGAGGAAATGGGGGAATTAGTAATGAGGGAGAGTATATGACTACCCAGAGACTGTAACAATAGTAGGAACTATTTGGTTTGTTTTTCATCTCAGGTGGGTCCTTATCTGAATAAAGAGCAGCCCTGTGTGATTTGGAAGATCTGAGACTAGGCAAAAAGAAGCTGCTCTGTATTTGTTCTGTAGCTGTGGTCAAAGGAAGCCATTCTGTGATTATATTCTATCTTGGCTCAGAATGGAAAGTTTTTTGTTTTCCTTTTTAAGAGCCTGGCTTAAAAGGGCTGTAACTCCAAACCCCAGGGATGGCTGGTGGGCCTGCCATAATCATAAACAAACAAGGAAGGGAAAGACATGTGAGATAATGATATGATCTGTCAGTCAACTTTGTTCCGTTCCTTCCTGCTCTCTCCTCATTGACAAGATGGCAGAAGGAGGTCTTTAGAAAGGATTTGAATATAGTGAGTGAGATGACTTGAATGAACTAGGGTAAAGAGAGTGTTCTGAGCATTAGGGGCAGCATGGAAAAGAGCACAGAGACCCCTTTAGGAAGAAAAGATGAGGGGATATATAAACTGGCATGAGTGGATGAGCAGAGGGGAAAAGGGGGAAATACAAAAAGAATTCCAGCTCAGAAAAGTAGATAAGGGCTGCATTATGTGGGGCCTTAAAGATAAGGACAAGACCTTTTAGTTTGATGTGTAGCGCAGTAGGGATCCAGGAAGCTATTGTCAAAGCAACAGGGAAGAAAGGTAACTTCTGAGAACACTTGGGTGGACTGGAGGAGTCAAGGTGAATATTAAAAAGACCCGAGAGGAGGTTGCAGTACTCAGAGAGAGAAAAAGAGAAGTTTAGGGAACAGCTGAGCCCTTGGCTTTTGGGGAAAAAAAGGGAGAATGGATTTTAAAAATGTCATAGAAGAAATGTGTGGGAAGAAGACAATGGAGAAATCCAAGGAAGCCATCAGGTTATGGGCCTG
Source organism: Chelonoidis abingdonii (assembly GCF_003597395.2). Classification (NCBI taxonomy): domain Eukaryota; kingdom Metazoa; phylum Chordata; order Testudines; family Testudinidae; genus Chelonoidis; species Chelonoidis abingdonii. The sequence goes on along the minus strand of NC_133774.1, from coordinate 105,351,217 downwards.
GGTGATTGCGAGTACGATGGTATTGACAATTATATTTAAGATGGCATGATTTTTAAAAAATTAAATAACTACTATTGTCTAAGTGACCCTTGACCTAGCCATTAGTAATTTGGTTAACTTCTTGTCTTCCCTGCTCCATCAGTGGTGTCATCCCACACCAGTATTTTTACTCTTTCCTGTTGCACCTTCACTGAATTAGTCTATAAGGCCATTATATCTTTCTTAATATCTACTACTTCTTCTACAGTGGCACTTTCAACAAACTATCTTACTGAAAATGTTTCGGTTGAAAACTGCATGGGACTAATGGATATGTATTTTGTTGGCTGAAAACAACCTATGAAACAAGGATGTCTCTTTGATTCTATGTTTTAACCCTCTCCCTTTCTTCATTTGTCACTTCTTAGAGTGTGAGTTCTTTGTGGTGTTTAAGATGTTTGGTAAGTGGTTAGCATATTAGTTAATAATGAGCATAGTGAGTTTGGTGACCTATATGAGACAGTGAGCCAATCGAGATCAAATGTTTGAGGTACAGTGATATATGCGAGGTGAACTAGAGAAGATAGATACAGATTTGAGCTATTAAGCTCACCGAGCAGACTTGATCACTCAAAGATAGTATATAGAGAGGCGAGGAAGGGAAGAAAAATAGAAGACACATAAAGATTATCTCTACGGGAAAACCTGTTGAACCAATTGAAACCAATAGTCTTCTGTAGAAATTCTCTAAAACCTATAGAATTTGATAGGGAATTATATTTCTGCTGTAGAATTCTGTAGATTTGGGAGGTTTATTGCTATGTATGAAATCCTGTAGAACTTTTCTGTAGCATGAGTTTAAATGTTGTGGAGAGGAGGAAGAATTTTCAGTACTGGATAGGAGCCTTTTAGTGAGTTACAAATACAATCTGAAAGATGAGGATGGTTTGTACAACTTAGCCAGATAAAAGCTTGAAGGTCTAAATTTGCCTCTTAGTGCAGTTCTGTAAGAATAAAATGTTCCTGTCTCTCATGGTGTTCAGCAAACTGTCACAGAGAGAACAAAAATTGGGACAATAAATAGGAACTTGTTTACCTTTTGGGTATTCTTAAATAGTCTCTGTCTCAAAATAGAAATACTGTATAAGATTAGCAGGACTTGCCCCTCAAATTCTAATTTTTCCTCATACCTATTCACCCTGTTATATTCTTAGACATAACACAATCGTATTTTAATGAGACACATGCTGAGGTTTTTCCTGTGTAAAAAATGTTAAAATAATTTAGTTCTGTGATATTTTATAACAATGAGAACCTTGAAGACCAATCCCTTTACCTACCCACACAAAGGTGCAGTGGTGGTACAAACTTGCCATCACTTTCCTGACAGTATAACTCAAGGGTGGCCCACAGACCGTAATTTAATTTACAATTCCCATTCAATCCAGATGTCTCTGCAGAGACACAGTGCCATTTATGGTGGCTTTTCTGTGCTGTGAATAAAGGAATTTAACCAAGGCAACCAAATCACTTCATGTGAATCATCGAACAGCTATGAGGTGGTGATTTGAACAGTGACACACAATCCTATAGAGTTGCCATCTATGAGATGCAGAAAACTCAGCCACTGGCCACCCTCCCAACTGACAAAAAGGGTACTAGTGCAGACTGTAGCAATTATTACGAAAATGTTTTAGACAGCCAGTTTACACACACAAACCCTCCACAGTATGTGTATTTTTGTTGTTCTATTATTTTTCTTACCTATCTTAACTTGACGTTGCAGTCTGGATTACTGGGGAGTGTGAATTTCAGAGCACTCTAACATGTCTCAAATGAAAACAAGAAAACAAACAGCCCGGCACATTAAACCTTTTAGCTGTCACTCCAGTATGAAAACCAGCCAGGTGGCACCTGAGCCATACGGTCTTCCTTAAGCTTTAATAAAACAAGGCATGTTCTCTTTGAATAGTCTGGTAGAAAATATGAAATAGCCATTTACATGGGATAACAATGTGAAAAACAACCTGATTGTTAAGGTAAAGGGCCTAGACCTGTCCCTGTCTTCTCCCGTGGCAACAGAACCTCAAAAGTTCTAGAGCCTCCTTGACTTCTGCAATGCAGACAAGCTCAGTTTTAAGCCCCTATCTAGCTGATGGATCTATCAGACTAAATAACTGTCCCCCTTCCCCTACCCCTCCCAACAACCACCTTACTCTATAAAGAATTGAAAATTGAGTGGAGTCAAGCCATGCATCCACCCTCTACCTGACAATGTAGAAAATACCTACAGGACATAGTATTGACCCTCTCTGTGCTCCCTGCAGGAGCTGCATAAGGGTTATTAAGCTTTAGGGCTGCAGTGAACTCTGTAGTCTCAAGAGGGCAGAGTGTTTGGATCAGTGTATAGCTGTTTGGGAAGTGAAAGAGGCATGGAACTCATTTACGTGAGTTGGTCGTTCCAACTGTATCAATGTTCCAACTGTGTGGTAGTTGTGGTTCTGCTCTTTCCTATACATGTTGAGCTCCTGTAGACTGCCCTGAGGGCAGAAAGTGCTCACAAACTATGTAGGTTTGGGGGTCTTGTACATCCTTTAAGGCCATGTAACTCTTGTTCCAGGTTTGCCCCAATGTTATTTCCAAGTAAAGCTTTCGTAAGTTTCACTGAGATTTAATGCTCGATGGAACAGTGTGAATGCTGCTAAGACTTCATAAATGTTTTGAAAAAAGATTCAGCGCACATATTCTGTAGAGCACAGAATTTCTGAAATCAGGTGGCATTTATACACATTTCCTGACAAAGGTCTATTCTATTTCCTTACTATTTATAATGGATGGTCCCATGGCAGAATGAACAGTGACCAAACATCAGAAATGCCAGTCCTGTCAATAATACCTGAACAAGGTCGGCTGATGAGTATCTGTTAGTAATTTCTAAAATCTAGGACTTGCCCCCACCCTCCGCTGTGGAAACTGAGGGTAGAAAGGAGAGAACTTTAAGACTTTCATTTATCTTGTTCTTCTGTATAAGTTGGAGTTCTTGAAGAGTTCAGGTGTAATCACAGCCTTCTGTTGCAACAGGAAGCACCATCTGCTGAGGCATTCTGTAAGCAATATAACGTCTCTCTAGAGATAGTTTAGCATTCAATTCACAAAGAAGGATGGCAGGGACTTGTAAACAAAAGGAGACAACTGAAGCAGTGAAGAATGGGCTGTGCTCTAAAGATTCAATATGTTTCTTCATAGCTGGAAAATCCTGTAATGCTATAAAAGCCTGGCAGAGATTTCTGATGTATTAATTGTTTTTTTTTCTTTCAACCTTGCTATTTGAAAGCCAAAAAGTAAGCCCAAAATGTAACACTTTGTTCTTTTCACTGAAACTTTTAAGTTCTTGTGAACCTGCTATTTTTTATACAGCAACGGCAGTTGATAAAGGAAAAAATATCAAGATTTTAATTACAGTGTGATCCTAATTATAGAGTGTGTGCTTAGTAAAGAGCTGATATGACTGGATTTGTCTATTGTATATCTAGTTGTATAGCAGCTTGAAATGAACAAATCTCACTATGTAATAAAATTACTAGTTTTATCTCCTCTCATTTAAAAACAGTCTAATAACATATTTTAAAGAAAACAGACATGGGGGCTGTGGTTGGGACTAGGGGCCGTGAACACTGTTGCAACTAAGTCAAAGGATCCCAGTTGTATAGGCTAGACCCTTAGTGTATTAGTTCCTTTAACTAACATTTGAATTATAAGTAGATAAAAAATAAAATCCTGAGAACTGGCCCTTGATATCAGCAGAGGTTGTGGGTTCTTAGGGTCAGTCCCAAGAGGTTAAGATTAATTTAAATTCTTGGGATAAAATCCTGCCCCACTGAAGTTGATGGCAAAACTCCCATTGACATCAATTGACCTTAATTCTTTTTCTAAAAAGATACTTTCACAGTATCGTTCTACACAGTGAGTGAGCAAGTACAGTTAAAAGATGTCCTTGATCTTTCCCCATTCCTTTCACACCTTCCATGACATGTCAGGTACCCTAAGTTTTATATGAAAAGTTTGGTTTAATGTGACATATCTTGGACATTGTGATAGTTGCGTGTGTGCTTTATGCATATCCTTGAGCTGTGAGAGAGGTTTTGCCTCATATGCTTCATGAATTAAGCTTTCAGAAAATGTTAGCTTTGTGGGGAGAGGGAGGGAAGGAAAGCTTTCTTTTATAGGAGTCTAGTCTGAGCTGCTATTTGAACTGTGTAAGGTGAGGTTCAATATACTGTTTCTTGAAGGCTGGACTGTGGGGATGGTATGCGATTAAATAGCAGTTAAATTCCTAAACAATTATATCCCCCAGAGGGCCAGCTATAGGACCATGTTTGTACTTAGTGAATATAGTAGCTCCTACCTCTTTTTATTTATTTTATTGAATATATGTATAAAGTTGATATGGAGCTTATTTGTATTTGGTCCTGAATGTGAATCACATCCGGATGCAAGTTTGCTATATAATGTAGGAGGCTTCAAACTAGATATAAATTCCTTTGTTTAATTTTAATGGAAGATGTTTGAATAAGTCCCTTGTACTGTTTAAAAATGTCAGCCTTTATTTTTTCATTCATTGCACTTATTTATGGTGAGGGCCATGAGGACTGAAGTGGGACTTGCGCTGGCTTCTGCACAAGCATGTGTGCTTCCACACTTCTCTTCTGAGACTATTCTATAGTTGCAGGCCCTTCCGCCAGCTTCAGATTTCCCATTCTTCTCTAAATCCATTTAATTTAATTTTTCTAGTGATGATTCCTCAGGCACCATCTCCCATGCTTTGCTAAGGTCTAGATGTGTTACATCTGTCCAAGGTGACCAGAAGGTCTGGTTCATTGGAACTCTGTTCTGAGGTCCTGGATGAATATATTGAAAGGAAGGTTTTGATCTCAGTTTCTGTATAATCCAGGGTGGTTTATAATCCATGTGCTCACCTATGTTCCATAGTACTGCTGGACTTCAGAGGAGCTTCTTCTGGCTGTCCGGGCATCTGTTCCTGCTTCTACAAGGCTATTGAGCAAAAGTCAGAAGTAAGATTGACTGTACATCTCAGCACTATTCGGTAGAAATGTGTGAAGAATTGGTGCCTGTGGATCTCCTTTATTGTCTTTCACCTGTAAGCTTCTCACAGGAATGTCTCTGGTGCTGCTTCTGCATAGAATGACCCCTCCTTCAAATCTCCTTTGAATCTTTCCTTGGTTCTGGGGTAAGAAGGGAATCTTGGCATTTACTTCCCCCAACGTGTAGAGTATTGCAAGTAGACACACTTGGTTATATTCCTCTTCATCCACCCTTCATATGTCAATTGTATTCATAGACTGTAAGCTCTTTTGGACAAGGACACCGTCTTCTTATGTGTTTCTACAGTATCTGATATGATGGATTGCTGATCCTGATTCATGCTTCAGGGCCTACTGTAATATAAATATTTAATAATGACACAAAGATTTGCGGAAGTGGGATAGAAGATACAGTAAAGAACCTGAGAAAAAATGAGAGGTGGGAAAGATATAAGTGCAACTTTCTTCATGAACCAAACCCAAAGGAGTACTGTGTAATATAGAATGAACACATGAGGACATAAATGAGGGGAAGGAGAAGACCCTTCCCCACCCACGGTGAAAACATGGCAAGAAGGCCCACTTTGTTCTCTTTAAGGTGGCCATCACTTGCAGTGCTGCTATTCCCATCTCTGGACTTGTCCTAGGGATTCCATCTGCATAGGAAGATGCCAGGGAGGGAGCTGGGGTTTGTGTTGCAGTTGTGAATGTTGGCGGGGTGGAGAACTTTTTATAGTGGTGATGATTTAGGATTTAGTTCATTATAACCCTTTCCTTTGTTAGAGCCACTTTTCCCCGTCTCCAATGAAGTCATTATTTTGGGATGTGGCATTTCATTTGGGAGTTGTATTAGTGTATTTTGTTGTTTGGATACCAGGTTGTACTCCTTGTTAAAAGTAGTAGTATTAGTCATTTTCCAAGGGACAGCACCCACTGTGTCCCAGGCACAAGGAGGTGTCAACTTGGATGGAGGCAGCAGTACCACAACAGAGAACTCAAGCCAACCCATACAAGGAGGAGAGGAGAAGCACTTTGATTTGCAAGCATGAGGGAAGAAGTTTGAGCTGTGCCTTATGGGGGAGAGCTACAGTAGTGCTATACAATTTTATCTTTTAGAAGAGATAGAAAAGCAAAGTGGACTATGTGACAGCACATATGGAGTATATCTCTTCCCTTTGAGAGTGTGATTGTCACTGCCTCTAAAACCTACTCTATAACTTCTTTCAGCCCTCTAAAGCCAGGAGATATTTGTTTGGATTTGTTTGTGAAGGGGTGATCCCTTGTCCTGGATTAATGCTGAAGAGTAACTTTCCCTGCTGGAATGCATTATAGGACTGATTATGGGAATTGTAACCATTTTAAACTCAAAGCTTTAGCCTTCCTACAGTCACTAGGGTCTGGCTGACAGTGGGGAAGAGAGAATCTCTTTGGGTGATTGTGGAAAGGCATACTTTGTAAGTTTGACTCTCTTAGCCTGTGAGGGTCGGATCCTATGAGGGGCTGAGTCACCTGAACTCCAGTTTAAGGCACTAGGAGCTTAGGAAGTATAGAATCTTTCAGAATCAGCCTCCTCTGATGGTAAGTAAACTCTGTGAACCTCTTCTAGCAACCTGTAGTCTTGGTTTTAGGTACAGCAAGTCAGTTAGGCTTGAAGGGCTTCTTAGGATCTACATGTTGCATCCTTTTAATCTCCTCCTTGGCTGGCTTTGGGATGATGCACTTAGGGACTTGCTATTATCTTGTTCTGTTCTTAGAACTTGTCCTAGGAGTACCCCAGGTGAGTGAACTTTGGTGGTTTAGGATGAACTCTGTTAATTCCTGAAATTCGTAATACTCACCAGGACTGGATTAAAGGATTTTGGAACCCTGTGCGCTATGCAAATTGGGGGATCCCATTTTTGGAGGGGGAGAGTGTGGCAAATCTCCTGGTGGTTCAGTGGTTATGGTAGAAGTGGGGAGTTGAGTATCAAGTTGGCGAGTAACTCACCCAGATTTGGCCTGGCTACCTCTTCGTCATGATATGTGTGATAGGGGTGGCCAGGCCAAATTTGCATAAATGGTGTTGTGACCTGGCATGCAGGGTTGCAGCGCTGCTCAGTTTTGTTTTCCTCCCAGTGGTTGAGATGGGTGCCCAAAGAAAGTGCACCAAGTGCACAGTGGTTAATCTGGGCCTGATACTCCTCAATCCTGTTATCATTAATCTGACATTTTGGCACATTTGCCCTTCAGTAAGTGAAGACACTGTGAAACTCAGATGGTGTTTTTTTTTTTTTTTGGCTGTAGCACTGTGCAATCAAACATTTGAAATCTTCTACTTAGAAGCATCACACAGGGTCTTGTTCTGCCAGCTTTGAGTCTGTTTCCTGTTGGGAATGACTTTGACGTGAAAGGGGCACTTTCAACTTAAAATCAAACCACGCTTCTGTCTGAAAGCTTCTTATCCATTATTGTTCCAGGTAACACCTCATATTGCTACAGCTTAAAGCAAACAGAGACAAATATATTGCTTTTTCTCATCTTGTACACTGTGTGCAATTTGCCTTAGCAAAACTGCATCCAGCACAAAGTTATATCAGCAAATGGGGTTTTCTGTTGAATCCTTCTTTTTTACATTCTCCTTTTGGTGAAAATGGATGGGATTCATTTTTGTCACCGTTACTATCAGCTGCGTACAACAGTTCTGAAATAAAAATGAGGAGGCAGAGAGATGCAATGGCAACAACATACAAATGTTCTGATATATAGGTGATGGTTGGGAAAACTGCCTGTAAAGTGAGATTGCTGCAGAAGAGTTTTTTATTTAACAATTCTTTTGGAGAAAATCACTCTGTGCTGAAAGTGCAACTATAGTATAGTGTATATAAATAGTAATATTAAAAAGTGTTAGAATGCATCATATTAATTTGGGAATCAGTGGTAAATGTAGTCACTTTTGGCTTGCAGTATATCAGTGACCATTAATAAGGAAACAAAAATGTTGAATGCTGTTGATAGACACCTCTTTGTCTCTGATAGCAAAAGTATTTTCCACTCTGCAATGATCCATTCCTCATCAAAAATCCAAGAAGGAAATGCACAGGTATTTGATTGATTAACTGTCAAGTATTCTACACTGGCTTGTTTGGAAATCTTTACCTTAAAAAACCAAAACAACACTCTTCTTACTGCCAAGTCCTTGCTTTGTTACATCCCATGTGCCATTTCCAATTTAGCTGACTAAGTTAACCCAGTTTCAATGGGTCCCCTTCACTCCTCTAGTTTTCAGAGAATACCCGAAGTGTCATATGTCTCTTACATCACTTTCCATCTGTTGAATGCCCCTCACTCTCTCTGCAACTCGTGTACTATTGAATGCATGCTCAAGATAATGGTTGATTATAAATTTCATAAAACATCCTAAGGCTGTACAGGCTCTTATGGGCTTACTGAGAAACTTCTCATGAAGTCTCCCCAAGCAGTGGCAGGTTAATCTCAGATCCTTTGATCTCCGGAATCAGGTGCTGGCAAGCAGGAGGCACAGCACCTAACATAATTGATATACAGGTCCATGTGGGAGGCCTCACCACTGGAGAAGGAGGGGTCCAGGAGGCGAGGATCCCAGGAGGATGGGGGCTACCCTCTGCCTTTTGCTTTTAGCATATTACTGGATTTATTCCTTATAGGAAATGATGTGAGACACCCGCATAATGCCGTTATAATGGCAGAAGGGCAGTGCATGAGGTAGGCCAAGCACTGAAGCAGCTGGGCCATCGGATAATCGCAACATGAAGTGGTAGCAGCAGTGCTTCCAGTCCCCTTAGCTGAGGGGACCTTCCCTGTCCTCCTGGGCAATATTGATTGTGCAGAGTCTGTTAGCCACCACTTCCCAAATCTACCTTAAGGCCACTTTTTTCTCCTTCCCCTGGAGGTTCTTGCCTCCTCAGTCTGATGCTGAAATTGCATCAGCTCAGACCCAGGTCCCTTTTATCAGGCTTATTTCTTCAGCTCTGGTACTGAAAAATGGCAACATTCATTGTGGATTTTAACGGTTTCACAGCCAGCAGACAAGCAGATGACATTGGTGATAGTGAATAGGAATCTCTAGAGCACTGAAAATTGAAAGGACATGTTAGATTCTCTGTTACTTGATCAATGCTGTCACCAATGCAAATCTATTCCCACAATGCACAGAGTGACATTAATTTTATGTTGTTTACGCACTCTTGTCATAAGGTTAAGCAATTCCTACTATTAAGCTAGATGAAATTGCATTACCTTAATGAAATGCACTTTACTGATAAAGAAGAATGTCACTTTCACAAGTGGAAGCACTGTTAGCAAATTTTTACGAGAGAATTCCCAAAATCATATCTTAATTGCTTGGACAGCTGTGTAGTTTACATAACGAGCAAACAATGCCAAGGTTTTTTATTTCTTTTGTCAGCTGTACTGGATGTTAGTATGCATGGTGGACCTTTTTTAGGCCTTTTATTACTTGATTGCAAATCATTCTTCATTGCTGCCCAAATTTATGGAAGAACATTGCTCCCCGAGGTGCCGTATCCTTTCAGGTCTGTAACTGAACATGACTGATGGCTCCAGTGTAACAGTTGCTTATTACGGCGCTCACTGAGCTATGATTGTTTCAATACTTTATGTTGGCAGATGTGTTTCCCTTGGAACAGCATCTCCGCGACAGAGGTCATTGATCAAACCCCCCTCTGGCTATTCCATTATGTGCAAATTATTGCTAAAAGCAGAGAGACTGGTGTGTGTGTGTGTGTGTGTGTGTATTCATTGCAGAACTTGGGGGGAGGGAAAAAGCTAACGTAATGAAGCAGAAAAAAATTCTGACTAAACTGGAGTAGTGTTTTTATAATGTAAATGAATAAGGGGAAGAAAAGAATGACATGAAGATTATTTCGATAGAGAACAATTACAGAAAATGGTAATGTTTTCTCTTGTTTTAAACTGGGCAACATACAATATTATTGGCTGTGCTCTGTGACTAATAGAGTATTGTTGGTGCTGGAGTTAAACCAAAAGAGGGTCAATCAATACCCAATACACTCCTAACAATAGCTAGACATATGAGAGAACCTTGTGTTGGAAACAGCCTTGCCAATATGAACAGTGATCGAGCAGTGTTCCAGTTCCCAAGAATCAAAGCAGAGATGGAAGAGGTCCTGAATAAGTAAAGGAGAGAGGCAAGTTGAAGTACCTGTAGAATTGACTTTTACATCCCTTCTTTCTCCAGCTGTACATTTAAAGCTAGAATGAAGTCTTTCAGCAACATATGCCTGCTGAATCAAAGATCCTTTCAATGAGTCCTGTATTCAGGTGGTGGGTGGAAAAAGATTGTTCACAAATATAGGAGCAGGAAATGTGGGGAATAAAGCAATGCTCCATGAAATGGTTTGGAAACTTGGATGAGCTTCAGATAAGTATCTGATCTTGGAGATATTTGTTCAAATGCAATGTCTAAACACCACAAACTCCTATCCTTAATGGTGCTAAAGAAAAAAACATAATGATCCACTGTCAACTGTAGATGATGATGTGGTTTGTTTTTGTTTCTTTTGTAAACTTCTGCACATCTTTTGAATTTGTTGGGGAATCTGATTTTCTGTATTTGTTCAGTAGGGACTTCAGAATCAGGAAAAAAATGACTTTTTTGGAAATGATTGGCTGAGATTTCTTTTCTTTTTTCCAGGATGTGAAAAAATCAGTCAGAAACAATCTATCCCTAATTTAAAAACTTGGAGCAAGTAAAAAATTAAACACAACACCGGGCTGTGTACCGGACTGAAAATATAATTTATTCCGAGTTAGAATCTACTTCCAATCTTCTTGTCTGTATTTCCCAAACGTCTCAGATTTCTTGTAATGTAAAATAATTGATGGTTGACTCTAAATGGGTGGATGGACATGGACATGCACGCATGTGGATTCCCAGGGAAATTTAAAAAGAACTTTGTAGCTCTTGGCAAAAGCAGAAGTCACTGTTTTTATTTGTACCAGTCTTTTTCCAGCATTGTCTCTTCCCTGACTTTTTTTATTACTGAGATCAGCAGGAAGGGGCAGCATAGATGCTAGTTAAAAGAAAAATAGTTTCACATGCCTGGCCCACAGTCTCCATGGCTGCTGACTCTATCATACTCATAATGTTTTGACAACCAATGTTCAAGCAGAAGGGGATTACTCATCAGAAGATGGTAACTGATACTTTGTTTTCCATACGGGAGCATAATTTGGCTTTTGAGACCTGCCATGTTTTTGATGAGAAATCCAATCTATCACTTTCTGGTCATTTCTCTATGATACTTTACTAAAAGGTGCTTTTTATCAAGCACCAGTCTTTCACAGTATAGGGAGGCACCCTGGCTCCCCACCGTGCCTGAGGGGGACGAGTCCCTCAGTGGGCGGAGCCACCACCACCTGTCTCCGCCCCCTGGAAGTCAAGGGGTGGGACAGGAAGTATAAAAGCCCAGCCCCAGCGCTCAGTTAGCAGCAGGCTGCCGAAGAGGACAGACGCTGAGGCCTGAGCTCCCGCTGGGTCTAGCCTGCCCTATGCCCACCACCCGGAGGAGCGCTGGCCGGACCTGCCTCGTACCCACTACCCGGAGGAGTGCTGGCCGGACCTGTCTCATGCCCGGTATCCAGAGGAAAGCTGGCTGGACCTGCCTTGTGCCTGGTATCTGGAGGACCACCGGCCTGACCTGCCTTGCGCTTGCTATCCGAAGGAGCTGCCGGAGCATCCCGCCACCCAGTACCCAGAGGAACCCATGATCTGGGACCCGCCGGACAACGCCAGTGGAGGACAGGTACTTGGAGAGGGGGAAACTGGAAGTAGCTGTGGGGTAGCCGACCCCAGTCTGGCTCCAGGGGACTTTGAACCCATGTCAGTGTGTTGCGGCCAGGATTCCCCACTGACTGCAGCGAACCCTTGCCGCTGCTAGGGCCCCGGGCTGGGACACAGTGGAATGGGAGGGCCTGCGTCCCCCCTGCCACCCGTCCAAGGATGGCAGATTCCCCCTCCCCCTGGCCTGAGGAGGCCTTCTATATAGACTCACTGTTTGAACTGTGTTTGCTCAGCCCCTTGCTGAAGGAGCTGAGCCTGAACTGTTGACTGCCCCGCCCTGCCCAAGGGCCTGGGCGTGGATACTGTGTTTGCTCAGCCCCTTGCTGAAGGAGCTGAGCCTGAACTATTGACTGCCCCGCCCTGCCCAAGGGCCTGGGCGTGGATACTGTGTTTTCTCAGCCCCTTGCTGAAGGAGCTGAGCCTGAACTGTCCCGCCCTGCCCAAGGGCCTGGGCTTATAGACTGTGTGCTTATCCGTCTCGCTAGAGGGCCGGGACTCTGCCTTGTTTACAGACCCTTTATTCCCTCAACCCCTGCAGAGGGGTTCGGACTCCACGAACTGCTGTGTGTAGGGAGGCGCCCTGGCTCCCTGCCGTGCCTGAGGGGGACGAGCCCCAGCACGACCGGCTTACACACAGTTTCAAGCAATGATGAGTTCATCATTTCAGTAAATGGGGTTTCTCTTTGGAGCCATTTCCATGCATATTCATTTGAGTTCAAAAGTAAACTTTCTTTTAACAACACTTTCTGTCCTTCCATTGTTATCTTCCACTACAACTAGAGATTCTCTGCTATAAAAGAAAAAATTAGCTGAAATGTCTGAATAGTCACCAAAAGAAACTTCAGATTTGAAAATGTGCAGTACGTTATGTTGGTTAGTTATATAAATATTCCATATGGGGAACAGAAACATGATGACATGATTTACAGAACTAATACACACAGAGAGATTTCAAATAGAAAAGAATTGTAATTTATGAATGATCAGGGCAATAAATATTTGAAGAAATTAATACAGTTTGAATAGTGAATATTCATTTTTGAAGAGTAAAAAATTAATGGTCTGTTTAAAGACAATTCAAAGCTGAGGGAAAAACCAAAATTAATCAGTTTATTCATTGTAAATTACACATTTGCCTCTAATTTTCTTTGGGATTTCATATGTCTGGTGAGTATAATACTGTCAATGAATTTTAATTTTCACATACAGGTTGCCCAAATGGATGACACTAAGTGTTTGGGGAATAAGTGAAGAGAAGATTGTGCAATGGGTGGAACACAGGAATGGAGTCAGAATTCCTAGGTTCAGTTCTTGTTTCTGGGTGACTGTAGGCAAGCAACTTCACCTCTATGCCTCAGTTTCCATACTAGTAAAATAGGAATAATAAAGCCCAGAGCTTACAAAACTGACCCAATGCCTTCTAGTCCAATAAGAAAGCCAACTATCCTCAAGGTCTAACAATAATGTAGATGGTTCCATTGCTTGTTTCTCTTGAGAGAGAGAGAGAGATGGTTCAAATGCATATTGGGCCGGATACTCAGCTGGGAGCATATCGGTGTAGCTCCACTTGAATGGAGTTTGCATGGTTATACACCAGCTGAGGCTGTGGCCCACTCTAGTTAGACCATATTAATGATCTTAGATTAGTTCAAATCAGGAGAGCCCATTAACTTCCTCCGATAATAGGCTGCTTTAGTTTTTATCAAGGAATACAATGAGATTCCCATAAAACTGTTCAAGGATAGCATTCTCCCTAGGGAGTACTATTTTTCTTCATAGATAGTTTGATCGCCATCGTGCTGGATACCAAGCAATTACCTTGTATAGCATTGTCAATTACTTTAACCACATGCTGTCAAGGTTCCTTCCCCACTCTGAACTTTAGGGTACAGATGTGGGGACCTGCATAGACACTTCTAAGCTTAATTACCAGCTTAGATCTGGTATCACTGCCACCACTCACAAGCACTAATTTTCTTCCCTGGGTAGTCTTGAGAGACTTCACCAATTTTCTGGTGGACACAGATCCAAACCCCTTGGATCCTAAAACAAGGAGAAATTAACCATCCCCACTCCTTTCTCCCACCAACTCCTGGTGGATCCAGATCCAACCCCCTTGGATCTAAAAACAAGGAAAAAATCAATCAGGTGTTTAAAAAGAAGGCATGTAATTAAAGAAAAGAAAGGTAAAAGAAAACTCTCTGGGAGAGATTAGCATACCAACTACTCTCATGGACAACAGATTCAAAACACAGAGGGTGTTCCCCTGGACACAAATCTTAATACACACAAGAATACCCAAATTTGATAATTCCCTTAGTGGTACCAAGACAAGTTACAAAGAAAATAAACATAAACTTATTTATCCCTTTCTAAAACTTACTACTCTGATAAGAGGCTGGTTCCTTGATCTTTTTCACTCCGGCTGAAACTGAAACTGACTAAACAAAGGAAAACTTCCCTCCTTCCTTTTGAAACATCTTGTTCCCCCATTGGTTCCTCTGGTCAGGTGTCAGCTAGGCTAGGTGAACTTCTTAACCCTTTACAGGTAAAAGAGGCATTAACCCGTAACTATCTGTTTGACACATTCTATATATTATACCTATATTTTTTTCCTTTTTAATAGAAAGCCTTTTTCCCTTTCAGTGAAGAACGTAATCAAAACCAGCTTTTCTGGAGAAAATAAAAGGGCCTGTGATTAATAGATAATTCCAGTTCTGTCTTCTCTCTCTACTTTTATTTTTGATAAGGGATTCCATTTTTAATTTAAAAGAAAATTAAATGAAGTCACTGGCCATGCAGGTTATAAATTGATAGTCCTAGAGTTTAAAAGAAAAAAAATTACTTAACATTGTAAATGTGGCTCCTCAGAACTCTTGCCTCTGCATATTCACACGTTAGGTAAACCCCACCCCCATCACCCCAAGTGCTGCTGAGTTCTGGGAACTTTCTGGAAAACACTACCCATCAGAACCACTTGACAACATCTTGAGACACTAGGCATTCAAAGCTAAGGTAAGAGAGAGGCTTCTTGGCCCAACCACTTCAGACCCATTTCTTAAACCTCAGAGTTATATGAGAGTAGATCCATACAAAGTAAGGGAAGGCGGGAGCATGGATACCATGGAAGCAACATTCTCAAAGAACCACAGTTACTATGTTAAGTAACCTTTTCTCTTCTTCAAGATTACCTCTGCATATTCATGTTTGTGGTTGTTTAATAAGCAGTAAAACATCCAGGAAAGTGGGCTGAGGAGCTCATATTAAAAAAGTCATTTCTGCACCAGATTGTTCTAGGGGAACAAAATTTTTCAGATCTGAAAGAGTTCCCAGAGCTTACTGAGCAACTGACCATTAGGGCCTTGACAAGTCAAAATTTGTGTCTGCACCAATAATTGTACTGAGGAGGCCTCCGTACTCCTTGAAGACTTGGGCATTATAGCCATTGACACAGATTTATCAGGCATCAGTGTCTTTCTGCTGAGGTCATCCCTATCTTATCTGGCTGTATAGCTAGAGGTGGTGTGCTCTGTAGCTTCACTGGACAAGGGGCTGATCCAAAGACAGATTTAGGAACCAGCGTTATCAGGCCTCCTCAGTGAAAAAGACATAGTCCTTGCTGCCTATGGGAATGGACTCAATGTGTGAAGGCCGTAGAAGTGATTTTACGTAAATGATTGAGCGGATAGGTCATTGGACTGGGAATCCAAAGACCGTGTCTAAGTTGCCACTAACTTGCTGCATGAAGGGAATTCACTCCTCTTCTTTGTGCTTGTTTCCCCACCCAACTTTCTGTCATGTCTGTTTAGAATGTAAGCTCTTCAGGGTAGAGGCTGCCTTTTTTTGTGTGTGTTTCTACTGTACTTGGCACATGGAGCCCTCAACTATGTCTGTGGCACTATTGTGGTACGAATGATGAAGAATAAGGAAATGTAAGATTTTTTTTTTATTAAATCCAAACTCTAAAAAGGACAAGTAAAAGAAACAATATACTGATCGCCTTATGCATACGTTTGTAGACACATGGTGTTTGAATCTTGCTGTTTACAATGTACATGGTACCTAATGTGGTTGAATCTCCATTTCCATTGAAAACAAACTCAACTGTACATAAAAGAAAAGTAAAACATTTTTACTGCTAGCAGCATCTATGAGTTTGGGGTTTAGAGAGAAAGCTGTAATCAGGGAAACAGTGGAGGAAGTGGCAGCAAAGAGAAAGTAAGGAGGAATAAGAGAACCTAACAGAGGGAAGAGAATCACCACTGCCTGTGGGGTATAACAACAAATGAAGAACCTATGCCTGAACCACAGCTGGAAAAGGGAAAAAGCCCTAGGAAAGACTTGGCATACCAAATAATGTGGTATGGCCCTTCCAAGTTCTACTGTAAATAAATTTATTAAATGTATAGTTTCACAAGGCATATATTTGCAAATATCTGGGTTTAAAATGAACCCAGTATTCCCATGGCTCTTTAATTCCAAATTTAGAGGCAACATTCAAGTTTGGATTCACTTACTTTTATCACAGTTTCACCCAGGGATTTCTATGCCATCAGAAGTGGGACTACATAGGCATATATGAAAATATCATGTGATTGTCCCCAGCAATCCCAGTTCATATTGTCAACCTTAAATGATTTGGATGGGGCTCACTAAACGACGCATTGGCTTGGTCGCCAAGTGCATTGAAGTTCGGAAAAAATTAATTTAGGGGAAAAGTTTGAGCTCTATTACTTGTAAATGCATCAGAGAAATAAAAGATTGGCCAAACCAAAAATTAAACAATGAAGTCTTGCCCAGTGTTAATCGGCCAACATCTATCTTTATTTCATCGCTGGTGATGAGACCAAAAAGTTTAATTTCTATAATATCTGTTTGCTGAAAAAATATATTGAGTTGATATATATTCAATCCTTTGAGAGTCAGTAACCATAAACACATCACTGCTGAAATATAGTATTTTGTGAGGAAAATTTAATTTAACTTAGGAACAAAACTGTTAAGTTATTAACATAAGAGTCAAACTCTTGCTCTCTTTTCTTTTTTGTGCCTAAATTACCGGTAGGTGAAAATTAAGTTTTCAATTGCAATGAGGTTTTACATTTATATTCTAGCTGTCTGCTAGTCTGACATCCTGTGTAACATAGGCCATCAAATGTCCCCAAAATAATGCCTAGAATATCTTTTATAGAAAAGCATCCAATCTTGATTTGAAAATTGTTAGTGATGAAGCATCTACCCCATCTTTTGTAAGTTGTTTTAATGGTTAATTACTCTATTAAAAATATACACCTTATTTCCAGTGTGAATTTGTCTAGCTTCAGCTTTCTGCCACTGCATCATGTTTACCTTTCTGTTCCAGACTGAAGAGCACTATCAAATATGTTCCCCATGTAGGTACTTAGACTGTAATCAAGTCACTCTTTAACCTTCTCTTTGCTGAGCTAAATAGATTCTGCTCCTTCAATCTATCGCTATAAGGCATGTTTTTTAATCATTTAATCATGCTTTTGGCTCTTCTCTGAACCCTCTCCAATTTATCAGCATCCTTCTTGAACTGTGAATACCAGAAGTGACTGATGTTCCAGCAACAGTCTCACCAGTGCCAAATACGGAGGTAATATAACCTGTTCACACATCCGTGTTCACACATCCAAGGATCATATCAGTCCTTTTGGCCACAGCTGTCTTTCTTGGAGCTCATGTTCAGCTGATTATCCACTATGACTCCCAAATCCATCTGAGTCACTGCTTCCTGGAATAAGTCCCCCATCATGTATGTCTGGCCTAAATGTTTTGTCCTAGATGTATATATTTACAATTAGCCATATTAAAATGTGTATTCTTTACTTAAGTCCAGTTTACCAAGCATTCCAGATTGCTTGTGACAGGTTCATCCTGGGGTGCCACCTGGAACTGAGATACAGCTGAGTCCTCTATCTCACCAATCTGGAGTCCGTCTTGCACTGTGACATTGTGACAAGCCCTCCAAGCTTGCACTCACAGCAACCTGCACAGGCAGCTGTGTTCATGAATGCTCTGGCCAACCACTCATGAACCCACAATAGAGAGGCTACAGCCAAAATACTCCCAGCTTCCAGCCTAAGACCTCAAAGCTGTATTGTCCTGCCCTGGTCAAAACCCAACCAGTATGAATTTAGTGCCCAGTTGGACACTTCTACAAAGGAAAGTGGATGTGCACCAACTCTTGCTCATGAGCTGAGATTTATCCCCTTTCCACGTCAAACAACACACGTTTTAAGTAAAATTGATATATTAATTACAGAACGATAGCTTTTAAGTGACTATAAGTGATAGCAAACAGATCAAAGTAGATTACCATAAGAAACAAAACACAAATTGAATACTAGATAGGCTCTGAATCAGTAATCTCTCACCCTGACTGATGATATAAGCAGTTCATCAAGTTTCCATACACAGGCAAAAAATCCCTTTAATCTAGGACAAGCATTTCCCCCAGTTCAGTTTTTTTCCTCCAGTCTTTTTTTCCTTTCAGGTGTGTTGTAGGGAGAGCAAGGTGCAGTCATGGTGTCATTTCCCCCTTTTATATCTCCTTCCATCTGGCTCAAAAGCAATTTTGCTGTGACCTGGGTCAAACAGTTCCCATTGTGTAGTGCCATCGCTGAGAGGTTTCTGTTGTACACAGTTCCTGGGATAATCCTTGTGCTTGTGTACATTTCCTCAAAAAGCCATTAGCGTTGTTTGGCCTTTTTATTGTACCTGAAAGGCTGCTTGTGGGTGTTTTCAACCTCACAACATGTTTCAGTAACACATACATAGCCAAACTTCATACCTTCACATACGAAGCTAGCACATACAATCCAATGAGATTATTATTAATATCTAGCAGATCAAGACTTTTGGAATACTTCATCAGGCATAATTTGTACAAAATGTATAATAATTATGACAGTGGTGAATATGGGCATGCCAAGGTGTCACAGCTCTACTTCAGTGACCTGTCTTTCTTATTTACCACTCCTCCAGGTTTAGGTCATCAGTAATGATTTTTTGTTTTTTTCTAGATCACTGATTGATTTTAAAAAAAAGGGGGCAGGAACCCATTTCTCTGAGACCCCACTAAAAATGCACCTCTTCTATGATGATTCTCTGTTTAGAGTTATATTTTGAGACCTGTCAGTTAGCCAGCATTTAATCCATTTAATGTGTGCCATATAAATTGTATAGTTTTCTAGTGGGACAGTTCAAGGTGATTGGAATTTTCAGGGCGTTAACCTCATATGTTTCCAGGGTGCCAAGATAGTGGCAGAATAGTTGGTTTGTGGTCCCTCTCCTGCAGAAGCATACATATACATAAACTAAAGCCAGAATTTTATTAAATGAATCCTTCTCTTTTGCAGATAACTGTAGAAGTACCCATCTTGTGTGGGTGCTGTTACTGTAATTCATTACTTTAACCTTTGTAACTGATTTAGTTCTAGTGCTGGCTAGAAATGACTCTCAAGTCAAATATTGACTCCAAACACTTCTGACCTCTTTGGAAGTTCACCACCAGACTTGACTCAATGCCGCTCCCTATTTCTTTAGCTGGTCAAACTAAAACCTGGATCCTAATACCCTTGAGAACTGGGGAAGTTTGGCTTTGAACTTTGCAACTTGGGCCTATCTCTAATTCTCTCTAAATCAGTTTAAAGTCACCAAGCTAATGAAAATGCAAGAAAGGAATTTTGGTATCAAACCAGTCATGGGTCTTGTTCCTGCAATGCAGTCCACTACTGTGGAGCCTTTGCCTGTGCTAATACTGAGCTGGGGTCTGTATAGGTGAAGAGATCTGCCTAGCAGGTTTCATTGTGAGATTAGGCCCTTGGGCAGTACTGTAATATTAAATCAGGAAAAACTTTGTGGCTAAGTTATCTGGCACAATTTTTTTCCTGGTTTGGTATTACAGTATTTCTCAAGGCCCTGATCTCACAATGCAATTTGCTAGCCCAGACCCCTTGACCCATATGGATGCCAGCACAGCATTAGCACTGACAAAAGATCCATAGTGGGATTGCATTTCTGGAACAGGACCCCTGCTTCTTTCTAGGAGAGGACTTTTCTGTTTCCCCTTATGTCCCATTGGAAAGCAAAGCCTTGTAGGTAATATCTAAATCACTCAGTAAAACAGAATAAATGTTAGCAAAATCAAAACTGCTAAAAGACTTTTACAATCATTCTACCAAGGCTGAAGTAGCAATCTTTCCAGGTCAGTGAGTATCTACTCTAGGTCCCGCTGAGTCTTCCTAGATTAGCAAAAGTATATCCATACTCTTTCCAGGTCAATAAAAGTATTTCAAGTCTCCAAGAGTCTCCCCAGGATGTTGGAAAGATAGTTAGAGACAGTTTAAGCTAAATTCAGTCAGGTTTTGTTTTTTCTAGTTGAACTATTCCAGTATGTGTAAGGTTTTATTAAGCCCTCACAGGTGTAAATTGACATCTCTTCTGGAAGAAAAATACTCTCTATCCTCTGGAAGAGTATAAATAGGAAAATAGGTTTGCAAAGTCTAACAAGCAAAGTGATAGCTTTGTAAAGACCAATTATTCTGAATAAAAGATTAACAAGATACAGTGTTTTGAGAAACTTTGAATCAAATATTCATTTCTCTTTTGATGCACAGTACCCCGGAATTAATATGATATCTATGCGTTAAAATGGTCAGTATTTAAAAGCTAGTACTTTGTGGGGGCTCTCTAATTTGTGAAAATGAGGGAACATTTTCACAGTAACATTCCTGAAGTTTGCAATCAATACTTAATACCTTAATCAAAATTACAATAGCGTATGGGTGTAATACATGGTCATCTTGAACAGTCCTTCCCCTCTACCCCACCCAGGGCCGGCGCTACCATTTAGGCAGCCTAGGCAATCGCCTAGGGCACCAGGATTATTCGGGGGGCGGCATTTTGCCGGGGGGGCGGCAGGCGGCTCTGGTTGACCTGCTGCAGGCATGCCTGCGGAGGGTCCGCTGCTCGCACGGCTCCAGTGGACCGCCTGCAGGCATGCCTGCGGCAACTCCACTGGAGCCACGGACCAACAGACCCTCCGCAGGAATAACCGTGGCAGCTCCACCACGGGGGATCAGCGCGGGGGGCTGCGAAATGGCCGTGCGCCTAGGGCGCGAGAAACCCTAGCGCCGGTCCTGACCCCACCCCATAGCACAACTTCGCTAATTAGAGGTTTATTATTATTAAAATTGCATGTTCTGATGCATTTAAAATAACTGGTCTTTCATTCATTCAATAGTATAAAAGACATTTCACCATATCAGAATTCACAGCAGAGAAGACTTCGCTCTGTACATGAAATATATATATAAAATATGCAACCATATAAACACAGCTTTCTATATGTGTGAGACTACATGGAGTTAATAATTTTCTTGAACATCATTACATATTTCCCATTATGCTGTTAACACAAAGACTAAATTGCTCTGACAGTGCTTCTGATATTGTGGAAACCATTTGATACAGAGTGGTGGTATTGAGAAATATGGTATCACTGAAAAAAAAGACTAAGATGAAGGTTGAAGGCCAACACAGCTAACACCTCTATAGGAAGAAGAGCTTATAGATATGCAACCTTGTTCAGATTGTGGATTATATTAAGAAAGCCTGATACCAAAGGACTAGAGGGCACAGTACTAGGACATTGGGATTCAGCCACAGACTTCCTATATGATCTTGAGCAGCTCACTTCATCTCTCTGTGCCTTGGTTCCTGATCTGTAAAATGGGGAAAATACATTATCCTGACAGTACTCATATGATTTTGAGACACTCTGTTACCTCAGGTGGTGAGGACCATGTAAGTACAGGCAGGTAGGTAGCTATGGAAGTACTATGAGGTACATGAAAGGAAACTGGAAAACTTAAGACTGTAGTTCTAGAAGAGGAAGAGGTTATCATGAAATATTGTACATAGCTACTAGCATATTAGCCACCCATTAGAGTCCAAACTACTGCACCTGAACAGATACTATCATTCCTGTGTGAACACAACATATGACCCCATGACTAATATAGTAATACACACTTCAAAGTGACTGAAGAGTATAAATGGCAGCAATTGACACAGAAGTGGGTATCATGATATTAGAAGCTGGTAGATGCAGGTTTGCAGCAAAGGGAGAGATGGAAACTGAAACAAACACAAGATCTCTAAACTTGTGAGCATTTAATTTTTAAGAGTTTTTTTTGCCTATATAAGCAATGCTAGTTGTGCTCTTAGATCTAGGTATGTTCTAGCCCATTGCTCTTTGACTTTTTTCTCTAACTTTTTTCTTCTAATATTCTTGGTTATAAGTCAGTGGCTGAAGTTGTGCATGGCAAGTGTCCATTGGAAATATAGTTGATTAAAGATTACCATCTTGTGCATACAAGGGGGTAGAACTAATTTTGCATAGGCAATCTTAATTCTTTCATTTCTTTAATTTGAGTGCTTGACTTAGCCAACTTTAATAACAGTGGAGTCACCTGTTGGGGTGGCAATGCCCTCCTTCCTTGGTTCAGTGACAAGTGGGGAGACAATGAGGATGCCAACAGTTCCCCAAACCATGCCTTCATCCTGGTAAGGGGGAGAAGGAGGGATCAGAATCTGCAATGGTGAGATAGAGAATAAACTTTCCATCCCTTTGGGCTTTGTTGGGTCACTACCATGGGGTTGCTTAGCATTGACTCTGAAATTTCTGTCACTCCAACTTAATTGTCATCCACTCATGCCAGGGCAGTAAAGTGACATCGTCGTTGTGAATCTTCTGTTTGAGTGATTCACTTCTGGAATTTCCTAACTGAGGGCTTGTTTGAAAGTCTATTGAAACCAAAGGGTATGTATCCATTGACTTCTGTGGACTTTGAGTCAGTCTTTTTGAGTGCTTGATTTCTTGTTACCTTAATGCTACTTTTTTGCATAGATCTGACTGCTGTTTGAAATCACATTCATCTAAGCATCTGCATACAAATGAAAATTGAGAGAAGGGGGAATCTTCCATTTTCCCCATAGCATAACACTTTACCATAATAGTGTACTCCGTGACACATACTACTATAATCCTTGAATCCCATTCGAGGTGAGTGAAGATTTGGATTCTGAATCTCAAAATTTATGAGTGGAAGAAACTCAGGAATATCTTGCTGTGAACCGACTCTGACTAGGCATACTACTATATTGCTCAGAAAAAAAACCTTAATATCCTTTTAGTGCATTCAAGCAGAACTGTCAGTGTACACCAAGCAAAATAAAATGCACAAAAGATAACATTCAGAAAGAACATCTATAATACTAGAGAAAAATGTACCCTATGCCAGAATGTAAACATCTGATGGTGGGCGCACAAGTGAAATCCACAGTATTGCTTGGTAATCCCATTTTCTCTTATAATGATTATTCAGACATATTTTTGTTTCCAAGTCGCATGAAACTATTCCCAAGGAATTATATCAGTACAGGAATGGCTGAGTGAGTTTCACTAAAACATAAAGCTGCTTGTTTATGGCCAAGACTACAGAGTAGCAAGAACACAAGTGGTGATTGTTACTCCATGAGATATCCACTGGAATATGTAAAATCATTGGGCCACCCAGTAACTACCATAAATCTGGTGAATCTGGCTTCCTACCACGGACAAATCTTTGGGTGATGTGAAGCTGTGGAAGTGGCTTCTATGGCATCCTCTTTATTGGCCCATGGTGCAGATTGTGTGGCTAGAGAGAGAGGGGCAAGGCTGAGGTATCCCTTCATGCTTGTAATATTTCACTGCCTTATCATTCTCAAATTAGAGCAGACTGCAGGATACTCTGTCTTGCACCAGGGATTTATGGATTTCTGGACATGCATTTTCTGAACAAAAGTAAAGGTACAAGCTGTGTATACCTCTATCGCTTCAATGGGATGTCACCAAGTGTCCCTATACATTCACTCTCTTTCATTTCCCTTTTTAAAATACCATGAATCGCTAAAAATATTAGTTATAACTGGGAGTTTCCGTCCATTGCAAATAACAGAAAATACATTGATCCATAATCATCACTGTCCTAACAGCTAAAGCACAAGATGGGATATTAATTGTGGTCTACTACAGACCACTAATTCACACTAGTGAATAGGATTACCAGTTCCTTAAGCAATTGTCCATAATGTCTAAAGAGAAAAAAGCTGCATTATCGTGGGGGACTTCAAGCTGAGTGACATATACTGGAGGTCTTATGTGGCCAGTACTGCTATTGGAACAGTGTGTTTAGTTCTGGTGCTGAAAAGTTGGAGAGAGCTCAGAGAAGAGCCCAGAGAGCGATTTAAAGGATTGGAAATCATGCTTTATAGTGATAGACTCAAGGAGCTCTAATCTTCTTTTTGATAAAATAAATAGATAAAATGTGATTTAACCAGTCTTTATGTGCCTTTAAGGGGAACAGAAATTTGATCAGAGGGCTTTTCAATCTAGCAAACAAAGGTATAACAAGGACCAATGGATGGAAGCTGAAGCTAGGCAAATTCAGACTAAAGGTGCAGATTTGTGACAGAGAGGGTAATTAACCATTGGAACAATTTACCAAGAATTGTGATGGATTCAGCTTTAAAATCAAGGCTGGGTGTGATTCTAAAAGATATGCTGTAGATCAAACAGTAATTAATTCATGGAAGTCCTCTGGCCTGTCTAAGAGGTCAGACTAGAGCACAATGATCCCTTCTGGTCTTAGATCTGTGATGGGGAGTCAGCCCCACACAGGATTGGAAGGAACTAAGGTGGCAAGGTAGGCCTATTAACTCCACTAGCTTCACCTGGAGGAAGAACCAGGGAGCAGGGAGTTGATTGCAAGCAGGTTCAGCTGTGCAGAAACTGATGGGGCCTATAAAATCAGGAAACTGGACAAGGGCAATCACTCTCTGGAAAGAGAGAATAGTACTTGGTGGCTATAGAGATGTGTAGGCTTCAGGTAGTCCCTGGAAGGAGGGTTTAAAGCTGGTATACTCAGAGCAAGGAGGGGAACCAAGAAGCAGTCCAGGGAAGTAGTTGTGAGGACTGGGAGAGTAAAACCCCGAACTGCTAGGTTGAAAGTCCTTAGACTGGAAGCTGGAATAGAGGGTGTTCTGGTGTGCGTGTGTTTCCCTACCAGCCACTGAAGGAGTGGCACCTGAGGCAGTGAATGGGAAGACTACATAGGGTTGCTGAAGGAAAGACTTTGATGAGCTACAGAAGGGGAGAATGCTGAGTAACCTGGCCAGAGGTCTGAGTCACAGAGGATGCCGAAGTGCCTGAGTGAGAAAGGGGCTACAGACTAGAAAGCATAACAGAGTGTCAGTGTGCAACTGTGGGAATGGGTGTTATCCTGATTAATCCTCAGAGTGGCCTGGAGGAGGCACCAGACTAGCGGTGAGTGGTGCACCCTGTCACATACACTATAAATCGCTTTCTTAAAAAGGAAGCTGCTAGATACGTGTTTAGGTACCTGTCTGATCCTTTCAAAACTCCTGGGCATCCTACAAGTCCTATTGATCTCTGTGACTTCCCATTTTCAATTTTATGTGATGTTTCTATCAGGTGCTCTTTTCAGCTTTGGAGGTTTGTTGATCTGTAGATACGACACACAGTAAGCAGTGTAGTTCATTAAGTACATAAAAGTAAACTGAAAAAAGCATGGGCATATTTGGAGAGCCTTACCTGTGACACCCAATTTCCCCTTTAGAAAATGTTTTACCCTCTGTGGTGAATGCAACCACAGTGTTAACTCCAGAGGGATGGCATTTCTCACAAATTAGCTCTGTCTTGTTTTAAAAGTTCAAAATGGGAAAACTACACTGCTAAATTTTAACAGCAGTGCAATGTTGGTAGTGCATGCACAAATCTTGCTATTGGAACAAACAGGGCTGTATGTTCTACTTTACTCTGGTATTGTGGGGAGTAACACAGGTCAGAGTGAGGTAGAAAAGCCCACACAAGATAAGAAGGGACGTAGTAACTACACCAAGTTCATAGAAGCTCTTTGCCTTAATATGAGTCATGCAGATGGGGCTCTTGGGTGGGTGAAGTGCAAGGCTAGAGACTATTCAGTCTTGGTAGCATCTCCTCTGGAGAAGCTTGTGTTTGTGTCTGGATTTTTTTAAAATTTTCTGTACATCCGACTTTTAGAATCGGCATTAGTTTTCATTCTGCTCTGCATGTTTCATACAGAAAGGATTGAGAGCAAACAAAATTCCATCAGGAATTGCTCTTTATTGTTTGGATTGGAGTAGTGCCACGAGCTTTAAGGATGACAGCCCCCAGTGAGCTGGATGTTGCATGACCAGTAATAAATTTAGTTCTAGGTTCATGGCAAGGTGTTAAAAGGGTGACATAATAATATTAAAATGAGCACATAATGAGCAGTGGAGTTATAGCTGTTTTGGTTCTAGGATATTGTAGAGACAAGGTGGGTGAAGTATATCTTTTGGTCCCATTAAAAACATTACCTCACTCACCTTGGCTCCTACAATAAGCAGTAGTCTCAGGCCATCATGCCATACGAGAAGGTAAGTCTAGGCAGCATCGTAGAGGGTCAAGCCCTCAGTCCATGGCTGGTCTGGGACCTGTGGGTTCTGAGATTCCGTTCCTTTGCTCTTTCTATGCTGTGCAGTTTTTACAGTCCTTAGAGTCTTGTCACTGTCATGATGCCACATACTCCTTTCCCTTGATGAGAGAACTTACTGGAAATATTGCAAGGTGAACCTTGTGGGTCTTTCTGAGGCCTCTTACACCTCTTTCAGACATTGTGGGACATATAGGATACCCTCTTAATCTGCACATAGAGTGCCTCCCATACAATGTCTTTTAAAAATGATATACCAATTGAAAAGTGGCTTTTTTGTACAGAGTTTGCATAAGAAATATGAAATATACATGTCCTGACTCAAACATGCTGGTTGTAGAATTTTTAAAAACACGTAATTTAAACCTATTTAGCTTTCAATACATTCATAGTCCTGAAGGGCTTGAAAGTCCTGAGGACTCATTGGTAAACAAGCTCATTTAAATAGATGTGACTACACTATTGTTGGTGCCAAAATGTACTGCACAGCTTCTGTCTTAGGTGGCAAATAGATCCCTGTAAAGCAGATGGTGCAACATTTACAAAAACCTGAACCTCTGCTCTTGAAAGCCAACTGAAGTCTTTATTGATATATGTGCATTGCTAAGGATATGATTTGGTCACCAGTTCCGTGACTTTAACAGATATCTGCAACTTCTTTGGCTTCAGCCCCGGGTGGCTGGGATGGGGAAGCACCATCTCCATCCCCTTGCTCACCTCGGTAGGCCACCTAGCCTGCAAGTCAAGTGTCAATGCCTCTGCACCCAGGAAATGAAAACTATTGCATTACATTTTTGTAAATGTTACCCTGTAATATTAATTACTAAATTGTTGCACATTTTTAGTTGCTGTGACCATGCCCTGATTGTGTATGTTTTTACCATGGCTGTTCTCTGAATTTTGCCTTACTCTACAGTTACAAAATTGTCATTACACATACAATGGGTATGGATATCATCTCCTAACTCCAGGTTAATTGGATGGCTTTATGAATCTGTAAATTAAGAGATCATTGGAAAATTTGACCATTTAAAAAAAATCACAAGGTGAATTAAAAAACAAACCTCTGCTCATCTGTTACCAAACTGAAAAAGTGCTTATGCATACGACTCTAAATTCTATGGTAAATTTTGTCCGAAAGAAGAACAAATGGGCTGATTGGCTAGTTTGCCTGCTACCACTACTTATTAAAGGATATTTGAGAATACCTATAGCAATTGAACTTTAGCTTTTTCCTTTTTGATACTACTGGTGTTGATAAAATTTCCATAATTTACGGGAGAGTATTGCACTTTAACTTTTCATATTGTAATTTAAAATCTCTAGCAGGCTATTGTTCATTTATTATTAATGCAACATGTTAAAACATAATGTAAAATTCAAGTCGTAGGGTGGTGAGTAAGGCCAATCTAGTCATTTAGGTTGAAATTACTTTCAGTTGCATAAAGCAGGAGTAGTCTGGCTTTATGTACGGGAAGTGTGGAAGGGTTGGCGAGGTGGAATCCAACCTCGAACTTGTTGTTAGGGCACAAGGCAACAGTACAGCTACCACATATACAGAGGGTCAGGGCTATGGGTCCTTCCCCCTGCCGTGTCCTATGGGTCAACATACATATGATTGACTTGAAGCTAGCCCACTTCTAGGCTTAAGTGGGTCTTGTGTGGGCCAATCTACATCAGAGTGAATTTTCCCCGATAGACTGTTGCATGTGTATTTGGGGTGGGGGTAGGGTAACCCTGGGCTTGAGCTATTTTGGAAATTGTGTCCATTTTCGTTCAGATACTGAGAATTGTTTTTAGTTTAATTTTTGTACTGTACTTTTACTTGGGGCTTATTAAATAAGCCACCCTTACTGATCTTAAAGTACAAATGGACCAGCCCTCTTCATTGTTTACTTGTAGCAAAATTACATAGTCTTGTGGGGCAGTGCAAGGTGTCCCTATTGACTGGCTTCACTGTGTGCAGGAGCAGAGAGAAACAATCTGAAAGTACTTGGTGCTATTCAAATATCATTTGTCATTTTTTTCTGGAAATAAGTACAAACGGTTCTTACCATACGTTGTTTCAATGCACCTTCCATGGCAGAAAAAGGCAAAGCAGCTTTAGATCATACTCTAAAGAACAGAGGATCTACAAAAAGGATTCTGATCAGTGGGTTTTATAGGCAAGAGGACTTGTTTTAATAAAAAATAAAAAAATGAATAGGTCTTTTTTTTCCTTCCAAAAACAAAGACCATATTATAAATAAGAACGAAATGAGCAAAAATATGGCGTTGGGATTATTTGAACTCTGTTTAAGATTTCTAGACTATAAAGAGAAAATAAATAGACTATAAAGCTAAAATAATAGTTGTTGTGTATACTATAGCTTGATTTGGAGAGCGGCAGTTGCTCAGTACCTTTTTGAAATTAAGGCCATTACATGTTAAAATATCGTGGATTTTTTTTAATATGGAAGTGTGAGAATTACAGATATTGTGAGGAATTAAATTTTGTGTACTCACATGCTGCTCCAAACAGGTGGTGATATATGAAGTAGGAAAAAAGGTAACACTGCTGACCTCAAGATCAAGAAGTTGGTGCAGTTCTTTAGAGAGAAATCTAATACATACCATCCAGATAAACATACACGAGGGGATTTAACTAACTGAAGCATAAAAGTATTAAAGCTGTAGATAAAATCAATAAATGTACTTTCAACAAAACCTAGATGGGGGAGGACCAAGAGGCAAAAAAACGGAAGTTAAGCAGGGATGAAAAATTAATCACATCTGTTCTAAGAAAGCGCTTATTCACTCAGAGAATGATGAATGTTTGGGATGGCCTACAGGTCAAAGTTGCTGATGCAAGGACATAGGGGTCATTTTAGAAGCAATTAGATGTGGCTCTCCTGGGAGACAGTGAGGAAACTAACTAAATGGTCTCTCTCTCATTCCAAGTACTTACTGAATCAGGCAGACTTGCAGCACTGGATTTGCTGAAGTGCTGCTGTATTGAGTTATATAACTCTGCTGCATATCCTCTCTATAGAATGTCTAAGTATCCCCTGTCCAAGAAATAATGTAGAGACCCAAAGTTACATGGGTTAAGAATTACAAAAAGTTGTGGTGGACAGAGGCTTCTGGAGCTAGAGACCGATGCATTTCCTGCCACTAAAATTCAAACATATCAATAGACACAGCAATAAAGGCAAGATGAGTGACTGAAAGTTTAATCAGGCTTCCATGATCAATGGTATAAAATTCCACTCTGAATCTCAGTATAATAGGCACCCTGAGCAGAGCTATTGGTTAGTAGACAGTTCCAAAAAACCCACAAAAAAACTGGAGTGTGTGTGGGTTGGGGGTGTGGGGAATAATTTTCAGTCACAATGAAACCTAAATTTTTTGGAATTTTCAGCAAATTGAGAAGTCGGGAGAATTCCAACTTCATTTGATCCAAAATGAAACACTTTTTTTAAAAAAATCAGACATCTTTAACCTTTTATTTAAAAAGTAAAGGAAGCTTGGAAACTAAGGGCTTGATTTTTTTAAAAAATGTGGTGGTGCTACTGTCCCCTTATGTTCAATAGCCCGGTAGTTAGGACACTTACCTGGGATGTGGGACACCCAGGTTGGAATCCCTGCTCTGGAGTAGGACGTGAGCCCAAGTCTACCACAGGGCAATGTGATTGCTCTAACGTAGGGACTCTCAACCTTTCCACACTGCTGTACCTCTTTCAAAAGTCTGATTTGTCTTGTGTACGCCCAAGTTTCATCTCACTTAAAAACTTACAAAATCAGACATAACAATACGAAGTGTCACAGCACACTGTCACTGAAAAATTGTTTACTTTTTCATTTTTACTATATAATATCAATGGAATATAAATATTGTAGTTGTATTTCTGTGTATAGTAAACAGCGGTATAAACAAATAAATGTCTGAAACTTTAGTTTGTACTGACATGGCTAGTGCTTTTTATGTAGCCTGGTGTAAAACTAGGCAAATATCTAGATGAGTTGATGTACCCCCTGGAAGACATCTGAGTACCCTCCCCAAGTGTACATGTATCTCTGATTGAGAAGCACTGCTGTAATCACTGGACGACTGAGTATAGGGGCACAGCAGTTCCTTTTTCTGTTTTGTGAATGATTCTTAAGTCCCCTTGTGAATCTAGCTTGAAAAATCGAAATGTTTCATTTTGAAAATGGATAAAATGGTTTATTTAGACATTTCCATTGAGTTTTTTCCTTTCTCTTCTCCTTCCCCCCTCCCCCGAGTGAAATAATTAGGCAAAATCAACAAATTCATGAAATAGTTTGTTCAATATATCTGCTTTTTTTTTTTTTTTTTTTGGTGATAGTGAGTTTGAGCTGAAAATGTTTTCCCAGCTGTAATCCTGAAGCAATGCTTAACAAAAGATGAGTAATGGTTCTTCCTGGAGCTATGTCCAGGCTGCTGTTGCTGTGGTTTGGCCTTGTAGAAGGAATTCTTGAAAGCACGTCATATAATAAGCATGTAAAGAACATGCAATGACACTTTATAACTACTTCCTGTCTTTGACTATACTTGTATATGATGGACAAATATTCACCATCCTGCTGAGGCCTAAGAAGGACCCCTGGAAAGACGATTGTTTTAACTTTGGGGCCATCTAACATAAATTTCACCAGTGACCCATCAACCGGTAAATTTGAAACCGCGGCTGCTGGTAAGCTGTTTTGATTAGGAGGGTATTTGATACAACAAGATGAAGATCAAACAGTTCAGATTTAGTCTGGCTAATTAAGAATCCAAAAGTTTAAATAATTATGTAAATTTTTCTGAATTATCTGAAGTTTGGAGTCTAGCGTCACAAGTATGGTACCCTTCCCCAGAACTGGCTTTTGTTCCTCCCACCCAGACAATCTTCTTTCTTATGCCCCTCTGTGAATAGATCTTCCCTCACATTACTTTGCCTTTCTTTCTGGAATATAGAGAAGTCTGATGGCCATCTGCTTCCCCACTGTATCTTCATGGTGTCTCTAGGTGACAGTCTCTCCTCCTCCTTATAAGGGGTGATTGGTAGATTCTTTGTTCCTCAAGTTAGGATGGCCTCAACTTCAGGGGCAATACTTATCTACTGGATTGCTTTCTAGCACATGAAACCCCCCTGAAAGGTTATTGCTGTCCTTTTTGTTGATGCAGATGCTAGCCCTTCAGCACTATCTGGGATGAAATTGAAATTGTCTTGTTTCCAGAGTGTATTTAACAAGCTGTAGAATGAGCCAGAATGGTCTCCAGCCCTTCCTGCTCTGACTGCTAAAGGATGCCGGGGTGGGCAGGTAACCTTTCCAGAAGGTGGGGATCTAGGGTTTGGGGGAGGGCATCTCCTATCAAGTCCTGTAAGAGAACAAGAAGTGAAGCAACTCAAGGTTCTCCATTCCACTGAGGATGAGGGCAGACACCCTCTTGGGTTGTGTGTACCTAACACCTCCCACTAGAAGACTATTTAAAGAAAAGTGGAAAGGGAGGCTAAGGATATAGGAGAAAAAGTTTTGAAAAATGTTTGGGCAAAACCATCATTTTGGTAGCTTGATGTCTCAAAGGGCTGTTATTTATCACCTTCTCTTCTCATGTTAATGTAAGAACATTTCCACAGTCAAAATTCTGTTCACTTTTAATAAATATATATCAATAAAGGTTTCTTGGATGGGGGCAGGGAATCTTTATTTTTCAAAATGAGTAATAGTTCACCCATCTCTAATTTGTACAATAACATGTAAAGGTTTGCTATTTCCAGTCATGCCCTCAACCCTTTGGTGCCAGTCAGTCTGGAACTTCCATCGTTGTCACGAATATTCCTGTATGTGTTACAGTAACTTATAAGGAAGTGCTGTATAAAAAGGTTCATTAGAACTGTAGTGGATAATGGATACTTACTGACCTGTGAGCAGCCTAAGTGCTGTTTGTTAACTGTTCTTTGCTTAGAAATATTTCTTTAAAAAATACCCATTGCATTGCACCAAGTTACTGCAGGTCACATTTCATGGATAACCATGTGTATGCAGGCATAAAACACTACATTCTAAATAATTGGTAGTCATTGTCTTTTCACACAGAGACCAGGCAAGCAAGTAATTAATTGCTAATTACACATTTTCTTCCTACCTATGAAATGTTGGTATTCTTTACTCATGTCTTTTTAAAATATTCTACTTTATAAAAAAAAAAAAGACAAATCTGATCGTTGTGTATATCAGATGTGCTGCTGAATCGAAATAAAACAGTAATTATTTTAGCCTTTGAGTGAGAAAATAAAAAGCCACCGAACATTTCTACAGATTGAATGAAGGGTTCATTTTTTTTTCTTTTATGGGGAAAAAAATGATTAGCAGCTCAGGATAACTTTTTATTTAGCTTTAATTTGATTTTTGGTATGTCTTGAAAATCTCTGAAGGAGGGTCTGGAATTTTCTGGGAACAAAATGTTCATTGGAGCTGACTGTTAAGGGAAGGCTTCTTGAACGCCAACAGATTTAGGACTGTAGTTTTTGCAACATAGTTGCTTTTCATGTTGATACAGATTTTTTTGAAAAGTGGTCTTCTATTTTGCACTTGTAAATAACTGAGGGTGCAAATTTTGTAAGCACAGTTGATTGTGAATTAAAATTCCAGCCCTGATCTCTTAATTACACTCAAGTCAGAAATCAAATGACACAATTAGCACCTGCAATAAGTTGTGTGGAAATACTGCAAACAATTATTTGTAGGTGCAAAATGGCAGCATAGGAAAGGTTTCTTAAAAAAATAAAAACAACCCTCCACCCCCAACACTTTGATATTTACATATCTTCAAAGTGGGGATATTTTTAATGTTTAACCTTACTCTAGAAGTTCAAAGTTACCAAGCTAAGCTTTAAAAATAAGATATTAGTTCTTTTAAAATGCTTCAGCTTCTCTCATTGGTCTTGGAAGCTGCTGAATTATCTCATGTCCAGACATGGGTCCTGTCCCTGCAGGTTGAGAATCCATACTACTGGTGTGTGTGTGTGTGTGTGTGTATATATATATATATATATAATTGGTCCCTATCCCTTTAATATCTGAGTGGTATGCTGTGCAATCTGATTTTAAAAAAACCCCAACCTTGCTGATTCCCAAGTTTAATGGGACTGACCACCTACACAAGATATTCTTGGAGGTCATTTGATCATTGCAACATTATTGATCTGATAAAGCATTCTTAATTAATCAGATGTCCAAATCTGTTTAACAGACATTTTGTTTCCCATGTGGAGTTAAATGTGGAGTTAAATGTGGAGTTAATAAACTAAGGCTATGTCTACATGATTAGCTAGGGGTGTGATTTCCCCCTCTCGTGTACACATACATATGCTAGTTCTCATTCAGTACATATCCACCGCCTGAGCCGGTGAGAATATATTCACCATGGGTTAGCTGTGCCTCTGCTTCTGCTACATGTGCTACTGTGGCTACACTCCTATTTATAGTTGCATTAGCTTGATGAGAGCTAGCACATGTATGTGAACACGAGCAGGGGAATCACACCCTTAGCTTGTAGCGTAAATGTCAGGCTAAACCTGGGTAAGATTAAAGTGATAATCAGGCAGGCAAAACAACTTGAATTAGCCTTAACGCTGATCTCCCTTCCCATCAAAAGCATCTCCCCTCCTTATACCAACCACACACCAAAGTAGTATGAAGCCACGGGGTTCTGCTGTACTCATCAATAACTATATATAACCAGTAGGGACAATGGCAAGAATGCCTTCTGAACACGTTCAGCAAGCTGGGAGACTTCATCTCTTTTTCTCAGATGAAGTGGCCACAGTGATCCAGTCTAGACTGAATTACTGTAACTCAGTGTTGGGAGATTAAGACAGTAGTAAGGCTGGTCAATAATTTTCTATTCAACTTTTAGGACAGCATTTTCTTCCCCAGAAATTGTTTGCTTTCCTTGAAAGGTTCTGATTTTTTTTCTCATCCAAACAAAAAACATTGAACACTATACATTTTTTTTTTTTTTTAAAAATAAAATCAGTTTGGGAAGCTTTTGGGACTTATTCTGAGACTTATTTTGACGGTCCCGATTTTCCACTGCAAGTTTCGATGACAGTTGGGTTTGTGGGTTTTTTTGTATTTTTGTTGAAATTTTGCACAAAAAATGTCCAGTTTTTCTACCAACTCTGTGCTGAAGCAATGCTGAGACAGAAGCATTGTTCTGAAGCATTTGAAACTGTCCACTGTCAGACAGGATACTGGGTCAGATGGACCATTTCCTCTAACTCAGTGTGGCCATTCTTGTATCTGCCTTCTCTTCAGGATGGGCAGTTGCTGTGAGGATATCACTCCATGCTCAGCACCTTCCTATGGCTCTCAATCCACTTTTGTTGCAACTTCAGGTCCTTACTCTTGTTTCTTAAAGCCATCTATGCCAGGAATGAGGTACATCAGTGACCACATCCTTATCCAAGACCCTCCAGGACAATTCTGTTCCAAGTGGGACAACAGTGCTAACTAAACCCACGATAAAGCATGTGAAAGTTGAGTCAAATTGTGGAGAGTCCCAAGGACCATTCTGACACTTCCAACTCACTAGTGAATAACTTCCCAGATGTACTTTCTTCTCTCAAAATTGGCTCTGAGCTTGATCTTGCCAATATCTTTTAATATACTTGTGAGCAGTGCCTGGAATGGACCACACTGAGAATGGCACAGTCAGGGCAAGTAATCTCTAAAACTGGTGATTTATTCTATAATGAGAGTTGCCAAACCAATAATAAAGAAGCTTCTGTAGCACCACATCAGTTAACCAGAAGCAGTCCCCTATTCCAGCCTTTGGCTCCCATCCAGACATACAGGTCTAATATAGTGAGAGGTTACTGAAAACTCAATTCAGCATACCACTCCCAAAGGCTCAGACATTTTCCCCACAGGTCAATATACACATTTCATATCTTACCCAAATATCACGCTGTCAGCCAATCCTTAGTAAACTAACTAAAGATTTTCTTAATTAATGAAAAGAGTTATTGAATATTTAAGGAATAATATATATGCATGTGATTTTCAGTGTTCGTCGATCAGGATCATAGGCGTGATGGATTAGACTGCTGGCTTGCAGAAGTCTCTCTGGTAACTTCAGAAAGATCGGAAGGCCTCAAAATACTCCTTTTAGTTGTAAATCCACAGTCCAGAGAATTGGAGCAGGAATGAGGCAAAATGGAGATGTCTCAGGTGTCTTTTATATCCTCTGCCATGTTCGTGGAAATTTACTACCCTAAACAAAGCCTCCAGCCCCTGTGTATGGAAAGTTACTAACAAAGATGACATTTGAGGGCATATGTCCATATCTCATGCCCTTACATGTTTTGCTGAATCCCAGGGGTGGCCATTGCCTCTGCTGTCTGAGGCATCCTCAGGAAGAGCTGTCTGGAGAGTTGATTCTTCTTAATGGCCCATCCGGCTTGAATAGTCCATTCGCAATGAGTTGTTGAGACTGGATGTAAACTACCTTGTGGGGGTCACCCCAAGAACAAGCACATTTGAGATACAAATACATAGCCAATATTCATAACTTCAGGTATAGCAATATTCATAGATTTAACCAGGATAATCATACTTGACAAATTGTAACTTTTCCATTGACACTTTACATGCTATATTTTGTTGCAATTGTATTAGAGGTAACAATAATAAAAATGGTCATCTTCAATCATGCAGCATCACAACACCTCATTGGGAATGTCTAAGACAACTCATTTTGGACACTGAGAAAAAGCATTGAAAGAAACTCACCTACTGTCTAAGTTTCATACCTTCATGCCTTTTAAAGATTTTTTTAGAGGTAGGGTCAGAATCAAGCATGTAAAGATTTAATCATATGTATGAAGTAGCTACTTTCTACATTTAAAAAAAAACACTATAGAGAAGAACCAGCTTTCAGTTTACTAGGCTATGAACTAAAATGACAGCTAAATAAACGCAGTCAGAGAGAAAATCAAGAACTCCTATGAAATGGACAGTTATTAGTTCTGTAGGGCAATGGGTCAAGCACAATCTTTCATGTCCCACAGTGGAACTGCAGCATAGAGGCAACAAATTCTGCAGCAAACACCACTAAACTCTGCAGAAATATTAATGTATTGTATCTCTACAATGTACCCTTCCTTCCCATCCCTAAACATACACATGACTTTGGCTCATAGTTGAAAATACTAACTGCTATACACTTAATCCATTACTATTTTCAGTAATGATTATTTTTGATTTCTCCCCTGCTGCCCACACCACTTGATTTCTCCAGATAGCACAGCTCTGTGGGCCCCAGCAGTTACAATAGTGTCAGAATGATGTTAGAGTAAGGGTTGCCAACCCTCCAGGATTGACCTGGAGTCTCCAGGAATTAAAGATTAATCTTTTTAAATTAAAGATTGTCATGTGATGAAATCTCCAGGAATACATCCAATCAAAATTGGCAACTGTAGTTAGAATAGACTTCCCCTGTCACATTCATGCTAAGAAAGGAGGACACTTGTGGTCAGTTCAGAGGTTCATCATCTCAGTTCCACAGGTCTTGGCTGCTATTCTGTTCTCTAGGCATCCTAGCTACACAGTATGCACTTCTCCCTCCCTCCACTCTGTGGCTATGAACTGGACTCTGGCTCCCTAATTCCCTTCCTGCCTAGTTCTCTATAACACTGAAAGGATCATGCCATTTAATTCCCCTTGTGGGCAAAAATGCAGAGCAAGAGGCAGGTCTCAGTGGGGCAGGAAGATGAAAAGCAAAATGCCAGATGCTTGGCTGCAGCAAAATAAGGAATTCTGTAGCAAAAATGCTGTAGTCTGAAAATCTTGGAACTATATCAGATTCCACTGACACATAATGGTTTAGTCCTGAGTTAGATGATGGAGGAAGTTTGCAGCTTGCAGGCTCTTATGAACTCATATGTACACAGATTTATACTCAGTTCATATTTGCTTGGGCTAGAAACTTAATTCAATTTTTAATAAAAGCTGAGATCCTGAAATAAAATTCTGCTTCAAACTCCATGGTCGTGGAATATGAGGGTAACACACAGTCACCTTGTCTTGTGTGTGTGCCTTTGAGCTTTTTATTTTTATTTTTAGTTAGAACAAGGGCAGGGAACCCTTAGCCATCTGTCTTTCCACAAGCCTTTCCAAGTTACCGTTCACTCGTATTTTATGTGAAGATGTCAATAGGGGAGGGTCAAATTTAGTAAGAGGCATAGATGAAGAGCCTAAATCAGACACAGCTCAGATCCACTGCTGCAAATTAAAAATCCACTCTAGTGTGGGAGAGCAGAGAAGAGTCTGAGCTCTGTCGGCATCCAGCCAAGGAAGTAAATATTAATGCTTTTTAATGCGCTAAAATGTTTAATGTCTAGAGGGGTAATCCCATAGACGCTAAGCTAATCCAGATATTTGAGTCTGTGGATAGATTGCATAGACTCAACAATGGTGTATGAATGTATTTTAAGATTAGGAACTGCATCCTTGCTTAGTGGGAATATCTAGTAGACCCAAAAGCTTTGCAGATCTCAGAGCAATTAACTGAGCAGCAGTATGATTGTTTAATTCAAACAAAAACAGTTTGAGCTATTAGTAAAAGATTCTGGTTATGAATAGAAAGAATTGGAAGCAAAAAAAAAAAATCAACCAAAAGGAGTCCAAATGGAAAAGATGAAAGGTTACAGTAGGAATTTTTGGAACGTTTCACTTCATGTGGAAATAAAATATGACCTTTTTATTATTGCTGTTGTAAAGGAAACCATATCAATTGGCTGTTTCAACCTGAGTTGCTCCATGGTTATTAGATGAGGGATTTCCTGTGTAACCTGAAGATTGTTTTCAACTTGCTACTGACCTGTGTAGAAATACAACCAGATGATGACACACAAATGCTCTAAATGGGGATTTGTTTGGACATTTGACTGTATTTTTGAACTGATCCCGCTGAGTAAATTGAGGCGCACCGTCAGTGGTCACCAGAACTCTGGATTGGTCTGTTAAGGAATTCTCCCAATAGTGTCTTTTGCCTCTGTTGAATATTCCCCTATAGAAACCATACCTAATGACTATCCAATAATGGTGGCATTCATCCAAATCCAGTAGTGAATACAGCAAGGCTTGTCAAATAATGCTTTAAAAAAAATCAGGAGGAAGATTTGAATCATTTAATGAGACTTTAGATTCTGTATGTAACAAAATTAAAGAGGTTTGATGGGGATTGATTGGCACAAGAGTTGCTAGAACTAGCCCTAATCAAAAATGTAGAGATCTCAGTTGCTTTTTTACTCCAGCATGACGAAGTTTTGGAAATACTAATTGCTTTCTGAATGCAAGTGTTTACTGCCTAACATATAAGGTGACGTATCATATGTAAACACGGGTTAAATATTTCTAAGCCTCCAAAATGGTTCTAGTCATAAATGATGATCTAGAGACACAAACATTACAGTGGTGACTTGTTGCTCTTCAAAGCAAACAGTGCCATTAATTGCACTGAATAGCAAAGGCCTGTGGTTCCCCCCGTCCCCTGCCCCCAACAGATATTGACTGTTGGCTTCTAATACTTTGTCAAGTCTCTTAATGAACTTCTGGAAGGTGCTCAATACCTTAGTAGTAGGCATGGTATAAGAACTAGAATAGAAATCCTGTGACCTTTTGGCATGAGTGACATTTAGGCGCATTGTTGAACCAATACACACAATCCTGTAATCTCATATATAGAATAAATGAAAATCTATCTAAAGTTATGTGGGGTTTTCTTTACTTGATTCTTTTTTTATTCTTGAAAAAGATGGTCCTAGGGTGTTTTTAACCCTACAAATTGATTATTAAAGTACTTGTTGGATAAAAGTGTTTAATGTGGTCTATGAAGATTCTTAACTCGGATATTGAACAATGAATAATACAAGTAAAGTCAGGCCAATTTAGTTACTGGCTAAAACACCCTTAACAGATTTTTAGCCTCAATTTTATCCTGTCAGCAGACTTTGTATTTTTTCATACATTATTAAATACTTTTACAGTACAAAGTTAACCTTTTTAACACAATATATTTGAGTTAGTCAATAAAACGTTGCACAGATCAAATAACTTATTCTGTTGCCATTTTTGTATTTCACCATTTCACTGAGAAGTCCATAATATCTATTTCTAATTGAAATAAAGCTGTGTTTTTTTTAATACCTAGGAGAGCCTCTACTTTTTTACTAAAAGTTGCAACATAAACACAAAGTTTTGTACCTGTTAAATGATAGCAAATTATACTTCCACAGTATTAATGGGTGTTACTTGCAAACATCAGTGAAAGAAAACAGTTTAGGCACTTGATTTGTTTTTTGTGCAGCAGAACAAGATCATGCCTAGATAAGGAAAAATCAGGCCCTGAAAAGACTGATGCATCTAAATAATTTTATAGCATATTTCTGAGCACCTTCCCCCTCCCAATGGGAATTTTATTTAAATAGGAACATGGGAATGCCCTGTTAGTAGTAGCATCACA
Organism: Chelonoidis abingdonii; assembly: GCF_003597395.2. NCBI lineage: Eukaryota > Metazoa > Chordata > Testudines > Testudinidae > Chelonoidis > Chelonoidis abingdonii. The sequence continues at coordinate 105,311,194 of NC_133774.1, read as the reverse complement.
TTTCAAACTATAGTTTGCATGAGTGCAGTTTAATTTAGAAATGTGTTTAAGGGTAAAGATATCTGCAGTTTGTTTAAACCAGGAGCACAGGATCATTTTAACCCAGTTTACAGAGTTCCTTCTCAAACATGAGTTGTCAGGTATGATTTATTTAAGGCAATGAAGTAAGATTATCGAGTTGAACAATAACTGTTTTGGACTCTAGCCAAGCATTCAGAGAAAGGGACTGTATCTAATGAGGCTGGATAACTCACAGGGATGAATAATCCAAAAGCCTTGAGATGAAATTGAAACAGTTAAAAAATACAAAAACACACACAGCTCCTTTCCTACTTTTATTCTCTGAGTTTTGAGAACTGTACCTTATGAAGTCCCTAAAAGCTTTCTCTGAAATAATGCACCAAGAAGATGTGAATCTGTGTTACTAGCTGGAGCTTGTACAAAATATTGAAATGTGATCAGTAATTGGTTTTTTTTTTATTAACTTCTAGATGTTCTGATTTTCTAGTTTCCTATTCTTCTCAAATGGTTACTTGCATCTGCGTGCCAGTCACGCTATTTACAGGGTTGTTGAAGTGACTTTGAAGGAGTATTTTATTACAACTTAATGATTATTCAGTCTGAAGAGGAACCATTTATATATTACTGATCCTATTGTTTTTTCATTTTGCATACTGTGTGGCTGAGGCTGTATTGATATTGTTTATCTTCAGTACAGAAATGAACAGAATATTAATGGAAACTCCATCCTCAGTTTATTACTTTTCTAAACATGCTTCTCAGGATTTTATTTAAAGTTTAGTAAAAAAATAAATAAGCTGTTCCACTGTATGAAGCTTCAACAAATGTGGGCCTGAAACTACAAATGCTTGTGCATCTGATTAATTCTACTGATGGGTGGCACTGCTGCCCCATTGATTTCACGGGGCTCCTCTCATGGGTTATGTTACTTATGTGTATAAGTGCAGTGCCAGGTCCTATGATTGTTGTTGTTCATTAGTTTTAGTGAAATGTTGGATATTTGGGTACTTTTGTACATTTACCAGAGTTGTTCCCCAAACTGTGAAATGTATAAAAACAAAAGCTGCTGATTTCAGCAGTTATTTCTAGATGAATATCTGCAGGGACAGTGTTTGGAGTAGGAACAATCCTTTAGAGGAGAGTGCTATTCAAAAAATTGAGCTACAATGGGTAAATGTAAAACTTTAGAGTTTGTTCACTTTAAAATGAATGGTTGAGGGTGTTTTACAAATATATGTTCCAGTATGTGTGGTGGTGATGTAGAAAGTGTGGGTAAACCCTGTAGTTAACTTTAAGTGCCTATCACATCTGATTTCAGGTTGTTTTACTGTCACTGGCTCAAATGCTGAATAGGGATCACTAATTTTCCGTGCTCAGCTTGAGGCCTGGTGTTTCATCAGTGCTATGCATCCATTGATTTCCAGTGGAGTTGGGAGAATCCAGTATCACTAAAAATCAAACCCTAAGTATACGAAGTCTGGCATTCAAAAGTGATGGTTTATCAGATATTTGTTATGAGGTCCTTTCCCCTGACTTTAACTCATAGGGTTTTTTAAATTTTATTTCTAATCTAATTTCTGATGGTCATACCAGAAGTACTTTCTCCTGACAGAGACCTCAGTGTTGCTATCTGATATGTTATGATGTCTAACATATTGTATCAGTGCAACTTCTTAGCTTATCACTATTGTATCTCATGAGACAGCATCTTGAGTCACTATTACAAGTATTTTTAAAAATGCTTAATGATTCATAACATTATTGATTCAGTTCATGTAAGGATATTAGCAATTTCTTTATCAGGTAAGTGTTGTAATAGAAGATACAGAACTTAGCTCCAAGTAGCTTCTACTAATATTCCAGTAATTTATTTTGTATTGCAGAACTTTTTGAAATTTTTTCATTATGGAAATAATACTTAGCTTGAACATATTGCTTTAGAAAGAAAGTGGGCATCGTTGGTCTCATTTTACAAATGGGGAAACTGGTGCACATAGAAAAGTGATTTGCCCTAAGCCAGTGGCCAAGGGAGGAGTAAAACCCAGGTTTCCTGGGTCCCAGTCTATAGCTCTATTTACAAGGTCACAGTGGTCATCTTGGTGTTCACAATAGGATTTACTAAAATAGAATGAGCCCCAAATGTTTTCACTTCATCACCTTTTATATGAATTATAATCCGGGTTGGTAGCACTGTCAATTATTCAAGTGAGTTCCTCCCCACCTCCTGGACCCAGCGAGGGGAAGGCACAGAGTACAGGAGAGACAGGCTCTCAGGTCAGGTGCTTTGACTTAAATGCAGTATGACCCACAGAAGCCCAGACCTGCGGTTACCAGGCAAGTCCTGCCCAGCCCCGGGCTGCCGCATGCTCAGTGCAGATGGAATATTTAGGGAATTTAGATGCTAAAATCTAAGAAGTCTCTACTGAGCATGTGTAAACTTCAGTTTTTCAAAGTCTTATAGTCTGGCCAAATTTGCATGTTTTTTTCACAAGGATAGCAAAAGGCACATTCCTGACACAAAGGCTACTCTGCCAAATTTTAAGTTGCTACTCCAAAGCTTAGGGGCACTAGAGCAGTTCAAAGAAAAGTTTTCCATTGTTCTCTAACAAGGGACATACAATGTATATTTCTCTAGCCTCATTCTCAGAAATAACTGAACTGATTTGGCTGAAATTTACTTACATGATCAGGCTGAGGCAGACAGCCCAATGGTCAAAGTTTGGCAAAGTTATAAGCAACAGAAAACAGAGCCTTATAAAACGAAGTGCTAACAGCCTTGCATATATAATAAAATAATTAATACTCTCTCAAGAGACAGAGTGTGAGGGAAGGTAAAAACTGCTGAGTGGGGCACATTTACTTTTTTTGCTTCAGTTTCCATGGAAAGGCCGTGGGCAGTTCTAACTGTTTCCCCAGGCTGACAGGTTGTGGCAGGGGAAGGGACCACAAAGCCTCTTGGTCTTGACAATGGCAAATGACTGCGGAGTGGGGGCTATAGCTGTGAGATACACACAATGCACGTCTAGGGCTTAGTCTCAGTCTAAGGACTTGTCTACCTTGTGCCACAGTGCAGACAATGGAGATGTGGGTAGCATTGTGCTCTAATTGTGAATGCCCTCTGTGGATGCTGCTGGCATGACCCAAAAGGTACCAGTTTGTGTTAGTGTAGTCCTCTTTCAAACAGAATTGTGTTAATGTAAACTAGGTACCTTTTTGTTCATGCCAGTGCAGTTAGAATGCAGCGTTTTAGTACATTCTGTAATTCACTTCCTGTAATCTGCACTGTGCAGACATAGCCTAAATATGTTAAAACAAGACATTTGTACTTATAGCTTACATGTCTCAGCTCAGAATATTGATCAGTCAGGGTATTCTTCATAGGTACAAAGTTGTTAGGTGAAGGTACACCAAGATCTCAAATACCTATTAGTGATGTGCTAAATTAAATGTTTCAAATGGGATCTGTTGGAATTATTTTCCTTTTTCTTTGTTTGATTTGTGAGAGCAGGAATTTCCCAAGGCCCTGTCATATAAACTTTTTTTGGATTCTGAGTCCTGACCTTACCTGAAGGATGTTAGAGTGTATCAGTCAGCACACCAGGTCTTTACACTTGCATTATAATATAACTGTTTGGCATTATTCTGAACTGCATTTCTGTGGTGGTCTTTTTGGGATGTGGGGAGAAGGAGACAACTAAACAACCACCACCCACAAAAAACCAACCCCAATCTCATTGCCTTTTAATTGACAGCTGGGAAAGTTTATCAAGCTTTCAGGGTATGTGGATCTTTGTATGATTTAACTCTGAGAAGATTATGTTACTGAGAGGACATGAGAAGATAATGAAACAGTGGCTGAAGCAAACCTAATGTAATATTTGCTTCCTTCGCAAACTAACAACGAACCACAATTTCTTGAAAGTGTGTGGTTATAAGACTATTCATGGGCGTTTTAGGAAACTGCTTTATTTTTAAAAAGTGAAATGCAAAAATAATCCCATGTTTTGGAAAAAGGCAACTTGTTGGCAGAATGAGCTTGCAGTTGTGCTAGGGGGCCCTATAAAGGGCTATTTCTTTGGAGCAGGCTCACCATGTAATGTTGCATGCCACATGTTTATGGAAATATGTTTGAGTGTAAATACAATGTAACTAGAATATGCTTTATGCAAAAGGGCTATTGTAAGGTATCATTACAAGTGTATAATCTACTGAGTGTGTTTTATCCTATATGTATGTATCATTCTTATATCTAAAACTAGAAATATGAAGTTAACTCTGAGGTCCAATTGTAAATTATGCAAACTGTGGGCCATCAATAATGGCTTGGAATCTTGATGGCTCCCATTAACCAGAACAATTGCTTGTAAATGGCTCTGTTCACTTACAAACCATCCTGGATATGTGCAGGCCAACCCTGAAAGAATGGAGAATGAGGTTTTACCGTGACATATGATCATGTCACCAGGTACTGGAATCCATCTTAAACCTGGGGCTTTTCCATTGAGAAGGAAGGGTGAGAACCTAGAGAGAGAGAGAGGATTCCTGCCTTGTGCCAAAGCTATAAAAGAGAGTGGAACAGAACAAAGGGAGCTGTAGTCATAAGAAATCCCCTAGTTACCACCTGAGCTGGAACAAGGATTGTACCAAGGAAAGGATTAGGCCCCGACTAAGAAGGAGTCTAGTCTATGAAAGAAGCTTATTGGAATATCTCTGAGGATGAGATTTTCCTGTATTCAGTTTTTTAAATGTATTAGGCTTAGACTTGCATGTTTTGTTTTGTTTTGCTTGGTAACTTACTTTCTGTCTGTTATTACTTGGGACCACTTAAATCCTACTTTTTATTATAGAACCCAGAGTAAGTGATTAATACTTGGGGAGCAAACAACTGTACATATCTCTCTATCAGTGTTATAGAGGGCGGACAATTTGAGTTTACCCTGCATAAGCTTTTTACAGAGCAAAATGGACTCATTTGGGGTTTGGATCCCACTGGGAACTAGGTGTCTGGGTGCTGGAGATACGTGGCCTGCTGAGTGGTTTTCAGTGAAAGCTGTAGCTTTGGGGACATGGTTCAGACCCTGGGTCTGTGTTGTAGCAGGCTTGCATGTATTGCTCAACAAGGCAGGGTTCTGAAGTCCCAAACTGACAGGGAAAAGGGGGCAGGGGTAGTTTCAGTGTGTCAGGTGGCAGTCCCAAGGGGAGTCTCTGTGACCGAACCCGTCACACACAACACATCTGTTTTGGTGGTATTCAAACCAAAACTGATTTATTTTTTTTGTTCTATTGGACTAAATTCTGTATAAGCAATGGAGTAAATTTTCAACACAGGGAATTAGGCATGTAGTTACTAGCTTGTATTAATAATAATAAAAGGGGTGGCATGCCTAGTTCTCCATGCACCATCCTGAAAGGTATTCTTCTGTCTCTAATTCCTTAGGAAATTAAGAAGCCATTGCAGTGCTGGGTTACTATGCATTCTAGGGGTGAAATACATTAGCTTGTTGATCTTTCGTCATCTCTCCCCAAGTGGCAAGAATATTTGTCAGCATTTCATTTTAAATGAGGAAGCTTGTGTTCATAATGAAGGAATGTATATTCGAGAATAGTCACCACATATCTAAATCTATTGCTCTGATACTCTTCCTCCCTGACTGAGTCAATCCTAGTTTATTGAAGACTGTTATAATAATCTTTACTGAGCATGGATTTATATTCTGGGACTGTCAGAAATATTTGGATTGGTATCAACATCTAATTCAGGGCTTCTAGTCTAACATCTTCTTGCATTTGATCAAGCTTGATTTAATTATCTATACACCTTCCCTGGCTATTTCCATTGGTGACAATTTCACAGACTCTCTTAGGAGCTGGTTCCAGTACCTAATTATTCCCATGTAGTTATAGTGTAGTTATAGTTCTAGTGTTGCAGGTTTTTTATGCAGTATTTAACTTGGTGCCCTGTCACATTGACTAATGAGAATAATTGAGCTCTCTTCTTTTTAGAATATATCTTTATGTAGTTGGGGATATCACATCTTCCATCAGTTTTCTTCATTAGATGTGAGATGCTCATTCCTTATAGATCTTATTTTCTAAATCTCTTATTGTGTGTGTTTTCCTCTGAGGTCTCCAATTTTTCCCTCTGCATTTTTGTTTAAAAAGATGAACTGCCCAACATTGAATGCAGTGCTCCATCTGAGGTCTAACCAGCACAGAGTTCAGTAATTTTATCATTTGTTTACACATGATTTTCCTAGAGCTTTATCCCACTGTAATATTTACCATTTTTGCAAAAACATGACATTGTTTGCACTCATTTAATTTTTGAACCATTTTAACACCCCATCTTTCTCTGAGAGGCTATTGCCTAGCCTGCATTTCCATTCTTTGTCTGTGCATTCGATTCTTCCTACCTACATGGATCATTTTACATTTGTCTGCATCAAATCTTATTTTATTGATCTTACTACATTTCTCCATTGTATTACACTTTAATTTAATACTTGCCTCAAAAGTGTTTGCTGTCCCTCTCATCTTCAGACTATATCATCCACAGATGTGATTAGTAGCTGCTCACACAACCTACCTCATTATTCATGAAAATATTGAGTTGTGGATCCTGTGTAACATTAGAAGGTAGTGTTGAGGGGAGTAACCCTGTTTGGTTTTTGTAGTTAATTATTTATATGGCATCTAAAAGCGAACAGAACTTTAGACATATGAAAAGGCAAGTCCTTGCTCCAAAAGTGCTTACCATCTAGTTGGCTCTATCGATATAATTGTGGTGTTTCCTTATGAGAATGTCCTTGTGGAGTCGTATCAAATACCAAATTTTCTGTCTGGGTCTATAGTGGAAACAGGCTGAACACAATGCAGAAGCAGTACTGTAGTAGGCAGAGTGGACAGGGCTCCAGAAATCTGGATTACTTTCACAGCTGCCCAGATACTTCATTGGTTTCCTCTCTAGTTTGCTGTGTTTGGCGGTGGTGGTCTGGTGCTAATCACAGATTCTACTTTCTCTGTCATGAAGGACCTGATTGTCTCCTTTCACATTAAAAAATGTGGGAAGAAATCTCTCAGGATTGTTTTCATTGTCCCTGCCCCGTCATTTTGCTAGGGGAAGAGGCTCACTCCCATGCCTGGCAGAACCAGAGGGATGTAAGGAAGATAAATTCATACACAGATCCTGGGTGAAGTCCTGGCCCTTTTGACTTCAGTGGGACCTGTGTTCCTGCAGGGGGAGATTTTCAAAAGCACCAAGGGGAGTCAGGTACCTAAACCCCATTACCAAGGTAATGGGAACTGGGTGTCTAACTCACCTTTGTGCCTCTGAAAACATCCTGCCCAGCCCCCTCAGTACACTCTGCTTCCCTCCTCATTTTGGCTTGCTGGCAGTATCGTTTCTTTGGGGCCCATGCTAACAAGGATTCCACTGGCTATGGTGGTTATCAGGATCCCAGCTCAGGAGAAGAGGGGTGGGAAGTGAGGTACTTGAAAAAGTTGTATTATGTTTTCCAGGTGAAATGTATAGAGCTAGAGAAGGCACAATATATTTTCTCTTCCCCCTATTCCCATTCCTACGTGCCTCTCCAAGCCAGTACCTACCTTTGAATGGCAAGGACTGTCCAGGCTGAGGGTGGACGGAGACATGGAGGTGACTGAACTCCCCTTCCTCAGGTATGGTAGGTGTGTGTGTGTGTGTGTGTGTGTGTCAGAGAGAGAAGGATCCTGCCATTGGTAGATCTGGGAAGAAACAATCTAGTATCATATTATTTTGAGATGTCTGAAGTTTGGGGGGTAAAAGCATGCCCATGTGGAGGGGAAAACCTGTGAACTTAAAGTTGTGGGATTTTGAGAGTTCCTGGGATCCTTCAATGCTATTTTCAGGGTCCATGTTCAAAATAGCAGCACTGCTCAGGAGTCATGTTTTTGCCTCTGTCCCTGGCACTGTTTTTACCTGCAAGCATAGTGGAGCTCCATGGAGCAGCTTACAGCATTAACTCTCACAGGAATTGTGCTGTGGGATATTTTCCTGCAGAGTTGCTTTCCCGCAGTGCAGCCATATAAACATGCAAACAGGGGTATTTGCACAAGGTTATGCTAGTCACAATGAAAGACCATGCCACCTATTTTACAAAGATTCTTCTTTTAGTCATCTGTCAAGCAGAAACAATAACATAACTTATGTGATTGATCTCACAAATAATAGTAAATGGAAAAATATAGTAATTGAAGTGAATAGTTTGCAATCAGCCCAGGCTGAAATACATTCACATAAAGTGCTCATGATGAAATAATGAATAAACTCATACAGTAGTCTGTTCACAGATAATTTAACTGAAAAGGACTAAATCCTGCAAGTAAACTATTTACTACAAATGTTTTGCCCAGCTCCAGTAAAAAGTAAGCTAATGCTCTCTAGCATTTTTTGGTAGGAGTATGCTGATTATATTATGTGTATGAATTTGGTTGGTTTATTCATACTAATTTTTTCCTTTATTTAAATTTAGAGCCAAACCCTTAAAGAAATAGAAACCACACAGTTACTTTTACGTATTAATATAATCAGATTTACCTAGACAAAATAAAATCTTGCTTAGTCTGTGTGATCTCTACATCTCTCCTTCCTTATTTCTGAAGGTATCAGACAGAGTTCACGTGAGTAGTAAATTTTGAGCAGGGACTATATTTTTGTTCTGGGATTGCACAGCACCTAGCATAGCGGGGTTGTGCCATATAAATAATAGTATGCTCCCCAAATCCAGACACTGGGCAGGAACAGTGATTTTGTTCTGAGTGGTTTCAACAGGTCTGCTTGTAGAATTTGACATGACTGGATTTGGTTATATTTGTATGGCTTACACACTCTCCATTCAGTTCTTTTGTGGGCTCTAATAAGAGCAATCCACAAGCGGAAGTGGCAGTACATTTGCAAACTTTATATTTTGTGGTAGAATTTTTTTTTTTTAAAGTCACACATTTAAGTCAAAACTTAATGAGTAATGTACCATGATAAAAAATGTTTTTGTCTCTCTTAATTTAACAAAACAAAAAGGTTAGTGAGTCTCCTTAGAATATAATCCTTACTGTCAAAAAGGGGCCATATTTATAATAGCTAATAGCTCAGGTAAACCATATTGGGTTTACCACTCTTTCACCATTGGAACTAGTCTCTCCATCTTCTAAGTTGAACTTTAACTCTTGTTTAAGACCTTACTAGATATTGGTTAAAAAAGAAATCATAGCAAGCAGATAAGCTCTTTCCTTAGGCTAGCGTATTTTACTGTTTATGCAACCTGAAAATCATTATGCTTTCTTAATTATTTTGTGTGTGTGTGTGTGTTTGTATGTATAATATTTTTAGTGTGGGTTTTTTCTGTGTGCGAGCATACTGGAGGCCTAGTGCTCCTTCCATTGACTTGGAGACAAACTTCCTATTTATTTCAATATGACCTAGATTTTGTTTGTTGATGTCACAATACAAACCATACAACCTATTTGGCAGGTGCTAAAATATTGTTTTCCCACACAAGGGCATCAGAGTTGTTCTAACAAGCAGTTAGAGTCACCAGGTTGAGTTATTTAACTTCATCTCTTATAGAAACAATGGGATGTATAAACACATGGATAGACACCCTTACATTTTGAATTTTACAGTTGGAGAGAAGGTTATTTATTTTCCATTTTAATATAAAGATTTTTATGAAGGCTGTGGTTTTTGTTTTTTGTTTTTTTTGTAATTGAAATGGTTTTGAATGTGAAAGGCAGCACCCCCCCCCCCAAAAAAAAAAAAAAAGGCACAATAGGACAATTTCAGCTAATCTTGCTCACATAAATGAATTCTGAGAGGGTCTGAGCCAGAGTTTTAAATTCGGGGTGGGGAGAGGATTTGGAGATTTTACCAAAGTTCTCACCTGGTTACAAACTTCTATGTTCCTATAACTTATTAACTTTCCCTAGTAATGGACTGAGCCTAAATTCCAGATTCAAAAACCTTCTACTCCTGCCCCCATGAACCTATGGTAAGTTTATATAGGTGCTTTTTAGCTTGGAGGCATCTATATTTTAGAGATGTTGCTAACAGGGAAAACTAAACCTATTTTTAGCCATGGGAATTATTAAATCTTACAACACTTAATGAATCATCCAAAATTGTGATACAAATAAAATTAACTTAAATCTCCAAAAGCAGCTCACTTTGTTAAAAAGCATGGCATTTACTAGCAGATTTAATTTTCAGAGTTGTGCAGAGGACAGAAATTTGGTGTCATGAAAAATTTTGAGACATGGAAATATTGTATTGGTTCCGTGACAAGGTCAGGCCAGATGGCCACAGGAGAGTAATAGAAGGCAGATTAATTAGCTCCAGGTTAAGTAGGTCCCCTTTCCCTGGGTAAAGTAACAGGGAAGGTTCCAGAACAATCAGTAAGTTTCTGGAAACAATTAAGGCAGACAGGCTGATTAGAATACCTGCAGCCAATCAGAAGCTGCTGGAATCAATTAAGGCAGGCTAATCAGGGCACTTGGGTGTAAAAAGGTGCGCGTGTGAGGAGCTGGGAGCAAGAGGTACGAGGAGCTGAGAGTGAGAGGGTGTGCTGCTGGAGGACTGAGAAGTACAAGCATTATCAGACACCAGGAGGAAGGTCCTGTGGTGAGGATAAAGAAGGTGTTTGGAGGAGGCCATGGGGAAGTAGTCCAGGAAGTTGTAGGTATCATGCAGCTGTTACAGGAGGCACTATAGACAGCTGCAATCCACAGGGCCCTGGGCTGGAACCCAGTGTAGAGGGCGGGCCCGGGTTCCTCCCAAACCTCCCAACTCCTGATCAGACACAAGAGGAATTGACCCAGACTGTGGATTCCACCAGAGGGGAAGATCTCAAAGGCGAGCATTTCCACCAATAAGCGCAGGACCCACCAAGGTAGAGGAGGAACTTTGTCACAGTTCAAATAGTATGTAAACCCATATATTTTGAAATTATTCATAAAAGATTTTAAAAAATAGTTTTAGAGTGGTGTTTCAGTCTGCAAATGTCAAAATGGGACATTTCAATAAGGTGAGAACCTTTCCTAGTTTTTTCTCCTAAACGAAATATCAAAATCAACATAATTTCATGAAACGTTTTTGATGGAACTGCGTACTTCAATGGAAAATATTTCCAGATAGATTTTGTCACCAGCTCTATTCATTTTGAATTTTGGTTGGGAGGGGTGGATAGGAGGAAGACTGAGACGGCATTTTTATCAAATTTCTCCATCTATATAGTTTCAAATGAGTTACATACCTCAGTCTTTATATGTAAAGTAAAGTCCTTTGATTCATGTCTGAATTCTGGTGACAATGCTTCTAAAAATTCTCCTTTGTTCTTGATTCATTGCTAGTTTCAAGCACTCAGCAGCTGACCTCCCACTATCAAGTGATCTCCTCACTAAACAGTCCCTACTATGATGACCTGCCACCATGACTTCCATGAAAATTTTCTTGAGGTTATTTTCATTTCTCTGCCTCATGTGACCAAAGCACTGAGTTTGTCTTTTAAGTTCTGACAAGAGTCTGATTCTCTCCAATAATATTACTAACGTAAGTTTCATAGTCGTTTCAATACAGGATACATGCAAGAATCTTTGCAAGCAGCACATCTCAAAGGCTTCAATATCTGGGAGATGCTCTGATAGTTACTCCATCCTGTTATATTCCCTTTCTTTGGTAAGGGCAGAAAGAGTCCTTTCATCCAATCATTCGGTCAATTTCTAGTTGTCCATACGTCACTGCAATTTTCCACAAGATTAATTCTGTGGTCACCAATTGCTTTTAGCAATTCTACTGGTATATTATCTACCTGGATGCTTTCCCAGCCTTCATAATAGTATGCACCACTTCCTCTTATAGGATTAAGTGCTCCAGCTCCATATTCCCCTTTCTGTCTTTCTGAGTTGTAAGTGGCTCCGATGAGGAATTCATACTGGGAGTACATCTAGACTACCCGTCATATCGGAGGGTAGCAATCGATTTCTCGGGGATTTATATATCGCGTCTCATCTAGATGCGATATATTGATCCCTGAAAGCGCTTCCGTTGATTCCGGAACTCCACCAGCGTGAATGGCGGTAGCGGAGTCAATGGGGAGCCATGGATGTTGATCATGCGCCCAGGACCGGCACTAGTATTTTTAGCACCCTAGGCGCATGGCCATTTCGCTGCCCTGTGTGCTGGTCCAGCGGCTCCGGTGGACCTGCCGCAGTCGTGCCTGTGGAGGGTCCCCTGATCCGCGGCTCCGGCGGGAGCAGTGGACCGTCCGCAGGCACGACTGCGGCAGGTCAACCGGAGCCACCTGCTGCTCCCCCCTCCCCGGCAAAATGCTGCCCCCCAATAATCCTGGCCCCCTTGGCAATTGCCTAGGCCACCTAAATGGAAGCGCCAGCCCTGCACGCGCCGTGAGAACGAGAGGTAAATCAATCTAAGATACTTCAGCTACATTATTCATGTAGCTGAAGTTGCGTATCTTAGATCGATTCCCCACCCCCTCAGTGTAGACCAGCCCCGGTGCACCAGTCTCTCTGTCTGTGCTCGATATCATCACCTTCAGTGAAGACTTTACTATCATGATCTTTTATTACACTGAGTCGGTGGGAAAACTTTTTAGTGAGAAGTCTGACCACTGTGAACATGTCTTTTGTATTACTATTCTCTTTATAATTCTCAAGTTCCTTACATTTTGTCTTGATGTATTTGCTCTTGACATGTCTCATCTGCCTTTGAATCTGCCTGCTCAGTTCCTTGTATTCTTTCCTATGGTCTTCAACCTCCAAGTCACTCTTTTACTCTGTTTTGGTTTTTTTGCCTACAGGAACACCTTGGATTGATTGGATATACTAAAGCACATACTTTGTCTCCTTGGATCAGATAAATGCAACCCAATTTCCTGTCACTTTTCCAGACCTTGGGTAGTATGCCTCATACCCGTGCATCATCATGAAATGTTCCCTACTATTCCATCACATCTTTCCAATTCTTTGGTCACAATGGCTAGCTTCCCTTGGTAACACTCCTGACTTTATACATTGCTACTCTAATGACTCATTTATGAAGGTTCAGGTCACTTTTTTCCTTGGTGTAAACATCAGGCACTATGCTTACTGAAGGATTTGGTACACTACCATCATAACCTTAGTGGCACAGTACTCTTAATGGCTGGAACTCTCTCCCCAGTACAATGTATTGTGCCTTTTGGACTGAGGATCTAATATCGGGTGCTACATGTTGATCATGTTGCCTTTCTTCTGTCATCATAGTTCCCATGGGAGAAAATAGAGAGCGTGGTTTCCTGCTGCTTTCCTTCTGGTTTCGGTGAGCTATTTGTTAAATCATGGTTTAACTCTTCTGCCTTTCAATGGCATTTCCTCCTGTGAGAGTCCAACTACTCTCACTGGACGTGTATCCACTGAAACGTGTTGGCACATCCTGAGGATTCAGCCAGTCACAGCTGGTACCATCTACTGCCATTACAGTAGCAGGCTACAATACAGCCTCTCTAGCTGAAGGCTTATTGTTAACATTTTTTAAAGGTTACCAAAAAGTTAAATTTACAAGAATAAAATCAAATGATGGGGATATGGTGCTTGAGCAATAGCAGGGACATCTGTATGTAGAAGCTGGGGGTAGATGTGGATTGTGGGTAGTCTTATTACTATTACATGTCTGTATACCTTAGTCAGATTTTAGTGTGGTAATGGATAGCTCCAGTGCACGTGTATCCAGTGGTACCACATTTTGCAGTCTTTGTTCTCTATCACTGGTTTAAAAGGAAGAAAATAGGTTGGTGGTATCCACACAACCTCTCCCTCACAGATCCTATAGGAAGCACATTTATAGTTAATGTAGTTTTGAGACAGAACACAAGGACAAGAGATAAAATAAAATTGCCTCCCAGAGAGCATACTTAAAAACTGACAGTTTGCCAATATATTCATGTAAAAGTAATTTATGATAGCCAACTTTCCCCCGCCCCCAATTGTAAAAGCTGTGGGAAATTATAGTAAGAGGATAATTTCAGCACAACTATTCCAGAATGCAAGATAATCCCTGCCACCTCTACTGGTTTCAGGTCCCTTCCCTAAGTCAAGTTGTCATGGCCTTCCTGGTTTTAAATATTCTTCGTGGACTTATTCACTCAGTATCTCTGACTTCCTTTATAGTCCATCTAGCCTTTTGCCTGCTCAATCTGTTCCTTCATTCTAGGCTTCCAGTCTCTGTTGCTGACACTCTTTCTACAGTCCCATTAATATAAAAAGTAATTGTATAAAAAGGGTCTTTCAAGCAGGCACCTCCATGTTCAATGAGAGCAAAGCTCTAAATGTGCATTTTTTGGGGGAACAGTCTCTAATTCCAAGGCATCTGTAGATTGTCGACTACCCTGCAAAATACCCTGCTTGTGACAGCGTTTCATTTTTAATGAAGAATAAAAATAAAACTATTGTTATGCCAAAATTTTAGAAGGGTAAACGCGATGACCTGGGTAATTATAGGCCTGTCAGCCTGATATCAATCCCAAGCAAAATAATGGAACAGCTAATGGGGGATTCAACTAAGAAAGAAAGAATTAAAGGAGAGTAATATAATTAATGTAAATCAACATGGGGTTCCAGAAAATAGACTAACTTAATATCTTTTTTTAATGTGATTACAAATTGGGTTGATAAAGGTGAAAATGCTGAGGTAATATATTTAGACTTCTAAAAGGCATTTGAGTTGGTACCACATGATCTTTTGATCACAAAACTAGAATGATATAAACTCAGCATGCGACACATTTAAAAGGAATAAAAACGGGCTGGCAAGTCTCAAAATATAATAGTAAATGGAGAATCGTCATCAAGCAGGTGTTTCTAGTGGTGTCCCTCTAGGGTTTTTGGCTTTATGCTATTTAATATTTTTATCATTGGCCTGGAAGAAAATATGAAATCATTACTCATCAAATCTGTGGATGATATAAAGCTTGGAGTGGTAGGTAGTGAAGAGGATAGGTTATAGATACCAAGCAATTCAGTAAATTGGTCTCAGGCAAGCAATATGTGTTTCCATATGGCTGAAATGCAATGTTTTACATCTAAGAACCAAGAATTCTAGGCACACTTACAGGCTGGGGAACTCTATCTTGTGGAAAATAGTGACTCTGAAAAAGCCTTTGAGAGTCACCGAGGATAATCAGCTGATCACGATGACCTTGTGCATCACTGTGGCAAACATGATCCTTGGATGTGTAAGGAATCTTGAGTAGGAGTAGAGGTTTTATTATCTTTTGTATTTGGCATCAGTTGAACTGCTATTGGAATACTGAATCCAGTTCTGATGTAAACAATTCAAGAAGAATGTTGTTGAGAAATAAAAAGTGATTAAGAAATTGGAAAACTGACTCAAGAAGCTCAATTGATTCAGCTTATCAAAAAGAAGATTAAGGAGCAATTTAATAACAGTCTAGAAGTGCTAACATGAGAAACAGAAATTTGATGATTTCTCTTCAATCTGGCAGACAAAAATATAACAATATCCAATGGTTGGAAGTTGAAGCTAGACAAATTTAGACTAGAAATAAGACACAAATCATGACGAGCAAAGGAAGAATATATCAAGTTCTGTGATGGATTATCCACAGCTGGAAGTGTTTAAATCAAAATTAGATGCTTTTCTAAAAGACATGCTGTAGTGGGGCAGCTGCCCCACTCCTGAGGAACAGGGGTTAAAAGCAGCCCTGGAGCAGCTGTGAAGAAAGCCTCTGATGATTGAGAAACCCGCCACAGATGCGACCACGCCCAATCAGGGCCCAGCTGGCCCTTATAAGAGGGCAGTGGGCCAGGAGCACACAGAGACGCTCCCTCTAGCTCTTGAGGGAGATGGCCTGACTGCTAGTTGCTAAGCAGGGTACGGAGACTGGAGCAGGGCTGGGGGAAGGCCAGAGGAGCTGGGGAACTCTGGCCTAGAAAGCCCGCAGGCTGCAGGCCTTGTTAAAGGCCGGAAAGGGTAGTGGGGTTGTAGAGGGGCAGCCCGAGGGTAGGCAGAGGCAGCAGGTACCAAATGCCCCTTGCCAATAATGAGTGGCATTTACACTGCAGTCTACCCCAGGGAATGGGGGCTAGGTGATGACTGGCAGTGGCCACAGACTGAAGTGAAATGGGGATAGAGGGTGGAGATTCCCTGGAGAGGGGAGACCTAGATCTGTGGGGGTAGTGCCAGAGGGCAGTGCCCTGGGCTAAAAGGGGCACCAAGGTCCAGGAGGGACTCGGGCCCAGCGGCAAGCGGGACATTGGCTTGAGGAGGGCGCTCCAGAGGCTGGAAACACCAATTCCATGGACGACCAGCATGAGGCGCTGTGCCAGTGAGTTGCCATCCTGTTACACATGCCTTACTTCAAACAAATTAATTTAGGGATGTTCCATGTCCTATGTTATGCAGGAAGTCAGATTTATAATCATGGTGGTTCCTTCTTGTTTTTCAGTCTATAAATCTGTTAATTAAAAGGGTGGTGCTTGCTCAGCCTGCCTCCAATACACAAAGTATTTCACTCTGCTGCAGGGAATTGTGATGTCTTGTCCTTTTAAAGGTTTGAGCTCTTCCTCTTTCCCTTCCCCCCTGCAAAGCCTTACTTTCATGTTGGTTTCAGTTTTGCAGCATGAACAATATAAAGCTACCACCAGAGCAAAGAGCTGTGTTTCTATTAGCTCCCTCTGTGTGCCTCTCTTTCCTTCTCTGCAGGGTCCAGATATAGCAGGAATCCTCTTATGAAAATATACAAGCTGCCAAATGTTACTGTCCCACATCTTGTCTTGCTTTGCCCCTTGAAATGTTATGATTCACTTGGCTTCTCTGTGGAGGTCTTCCGTCCAAGTACTTTTACAAGCTCACACCCAAAGTGGAACGGTTTATAAAATGTATTCTTAGCTAAAATGAATTAAAAAGTGCCCTGTGCTACATTTAAGATCATACCACTTGGCTATATAATCATAAAAAAACAAACAAATAAAAAACCCTTCACACTGCAGTTGAACAAGAATCCAGATGACTATTTTAGGTTACATTTCTACTGTATTAATTATAGGTAGTCCCAAGTCACAGTGTTTGGCAAGCAAATAATGGGAATAGCAAGAAGCCCCAGATGGAATTCAGAACTGGATTCATGCACTTTTGAGGTTCAGAGGCTTTCAGATCTTACAGAAGGGGCCAAACCCAAATCCAATATAAACAGGTGTGAAATCTATAAAATTGTGTTTGAAAGTAGGTAAATAGTGCTAGCCTGTCATTCATTTATATTTTCATAGAGAAGCAAATAACCAAGCTTTTATTTGAAACAAAACAATGTTGGTCCTTTAGTACAGTAAATCAAAGAAACTGAAATAAATGATTTTGTTTATTTCTTCTGCTGGCTCCAGGCTACTGGTTTATAGGAAAGTATTGTTTCATTGAGAAAATTTATAACTTCAGAAAGGTGGTATTTTCATCTTGAGGATCTCTATGTACAGCAAATGATACCTGCGTGTCAAGTAACTAATATTTTCCTACCCCAAACTATAAGAGAAAGCAAGAAAATTAAGAAAATATGCAGTCAAGAGCGAATCATAGCATATATCCTCAATGCTTAATGGAGTAGTCATAGGGCACCACCTTAGTCATGTGCATAAAGTGTTAACGAAACTATAGAGTTCATTGTACACTTGCCTATCATTTTGTATGCCAATTTCCAAACTTTCAATAATATTTAGCAATGTATATAACACTTGAATAATATTTAGCACTTTCAGATTGCTGTGCAAACATTAATATTAGGATGACCAGATAGCAAGTGTGAAAAATTGGGACAGGGAGTGGGAGATAATAGGTACCTATATAAGAAAAAGCCCCCAAAATCAGGACTGTCCCTATAAAATCGGGACTGTCTGTTACAGCTATCCCCCTATTCCATTTTGTTTCTTACAGCTGTCCCCATACTCCATTTTGTTGTCCTCCTGTGGCCGCCCCTCCCTGGCTGTTAAGTTGTTTACCAGGGCCACTGCCCTTCTCAAAGGGAGGGCCCCTTAAGTTGTTTACCAAGAGCCATTGCCCTTCTCAAAGGGATGGCCACTTGTGCTAAGTGGGACCACTGCCCTGTTCAAAGGGTTAGTCGCTGTTACGTTTTAAACCTTGGCTCGGTTGTAGGGTAGGCAATGTCCAGAGCTGCAAGACCTATTGTGGTTTTAAGATCCTTGGGCATGAGTCATAGGCTCATGTGCTTTTGAATCCACTATTGCCAGGACTCTGGCCAGGCATGTGCTCTTGCCACGCTGCAGGTTTTCCCTGCTCCTCTTCCTCCACTGTATCAAGAGGAGGCCATAAAGTACTGGTGGGAAACTGGCCTGAGTTTGCCTTAAACCAGACATTTTTCTGATCAGAATCCCGGAAGAGGTCTTGCCTTTGCGCATCGTGTCTTGATCAGCTAAGGGTCTTTGGGGGGCCCTCTCTCCGTTGTGTTTTTGAAGCGTAACTCCCGTTTTTAAACCCCTCCCATGGAAGAATGAATTCGCTGCCATAGAGATCTCCCTGATTATCGAGACCGTACCTAAGCTCTGATTGTTCTTGCCGGGCTTCTGCCTTCGCTGTATCTTGGGGGGCTGGTAGAATCCTCTGTGAAACTTTTCGTATACTTTTTATTTTAATTATTTAGCTTGCTGGCTCTAATATCTCCCAGGCACATGCAGAGTCATAGCTAACCTTAGGTCTGTGTCTTAAAACCTCTCCTAAACTCGCGCGGCATCTTGCCACTAAAAATAAGTTTGTGCCACTGCTTAAGCTGCTGCTCCTTGTGGCTTTGCCGCGCTGGGGGCTCTCTGCTTCAGCTGTATCGCGCTGCTTTGCAGGCACCATTCCCCCTTTGGCTCTCGCTTGGGAGGCGGATCGCTGTGGCTCCAGCTTGCGCCCCCGCCCGCTGCTGCTAAGGTTGGCAGCCCTAATTGAGTTGTATTTCATTTTTTGCATAGCTGTGGTAGTTAGGTTTAGAGAATTGTTTGTATGATGTGCTCTGTCACAGTTAGGTTTTAATTGTTTTCATGTTGTTCCTATTACTTGCTAATTTGTGTAGTCTTTGGTTAAGTTTAGATGCATAGATAAGAATTTGCTGTGTTCTGTATAATTGTGGTTAAGTCTGCTTCTTTCCCACTGCCAGCCCCCACGCACCGAACTCCCAGTCACTGTTTAAACTTGGCCAGCCTGTCTGCTCTTTGTGTCTTCCCTGACGTTTAAACCTCCCCTCTGGCTTCTGCTGCAGTGGCTTCTCTTACCCATCCCCACCCATTCCCCCTAGCCACTGGGCTTTGCTATCTCTTTTTTTTAATCCCTCCCCCCAAGTGTAGCCCCCCACCTCCGGCATACACCGGCGCTCCAACTGTATCCCTACACCCGTCTCCTACTGCCCCACGGTCAAATTGTATTACTAAAATGTTCTAGCATACATTGGTTACCTTTTCTCTCTTTAACATACACGCTCACATTTTTACATTTATGCACTGTGCACACTTATTACTAGAGTTTGTGGATATTTAACACGTTTTCGCCATTAACTGTAGTTGTTTTATCTTGCGTAACACACCCTTTACAGAAGAAATTGTTTAGCTACCTGTTAATTATATTTCATTGGTAATTGCGTTAGCCAACGTTATTGTACGCCACTGTTTTGGTAGCCCACTTTGAAAGCCCCTATACATATTTACTAAAGACCGCCTCGCCCAATGTCTACCTTAACAAACCCCATAGCGCCCTCCAATTGAATTTTTGCCCCTGTTTTTTTTGCATTTTCTTAATAAAGTTTATTTTTTTGCACCCCACCAGTGCAGTAGTTGTCCCCCAAGATCCCCTACCTGCTGGCAGGGACAGGGACATCTGGTCACCCTAACTAATATACATGAGGGTTATTTTTTAAATATCTCTGAATTCCAGTCCATTTACTGAGTAGAAATGATTGCTTTTTATTTCTAATGTTCCCCCATCCCTGTGCTGAAGGTAGATGTAGACTCTGTCCTATTCCATTTTGTAATAATTCTTTCCACAGAATCACCAGATAGTGTGCCAAATTCTTCCTTACTTAATTTGAGAGAATGTGACAACTCCTTAGATACCACTCCAGCTGACTCACTTACAACTCACCTCAAGTCCCCACTGAGGCAGGCACCTATTGATTTCTCTGTTTTCTAACTTCAGAAGTCCATAGATTTCCCTGTCTATCTCTAAGGAAAGAATGTAGTCTAACTAATTATATACTTAATTAGGAAAAGGGCAACAGGTAGCAAAAAATGTTTGCAGTGTGTTACCTTAATACAAATTTGCTTCTATAGTTTCAATTTTTTGTTCAAGGTATCAGATATTGTGATAAGGGGTGAATGAATTCTTTCCCCCAACTTCTTGGCCAAGTTACATTATAAGACTCTGAGCACACAAAAATTGCACTCTTATTTTGCAAGGTGCAATTGGATATCAGTGTTTCCAGTCTTCATTTAATTTTCAGGAGGAAGCCAGGGATTTGGTACTAATGAAAAGCTTAGAACAGAGGATGAGGAGAGCCTTATTTCCAGGCCTGCTGGAATCCATAGGCTTGATAAAATTGCCTGCTCTCTGAGGTTTCCAGGCACCAGGAAAAAAAAATCAATCTGCAAATGTGAATTTGAGCGAACCCTGGGCTGCTATCCATTTTAACTCTGAAAAGATATCTTTCAGAACTCTAATGGTAGGAAGGGGGTATTTTTTTTTAAAGTGGCTGGTTCTAATACACCTGTGAAAATAAGAGGGATTGGTGAGAACAGATGGGGAAAAGGCAGAAGATAGGAGGAAGAGAAATGGTGGATGAAAGAAGACAGAATATTGCAGTGAAGTGAGATGTATTTACAGTGAGTGAATATTTTATTTGAGTTCATAAACTCTCACTCTCAAAACTGGGAGATAGGGTAAATAAATAGTTACATTTCATGAGGTTTTAATATAACACATTGGTACCTTAAAATAAATAATTCTGTAAGAAACCTTGTTACAGGGTTTTGCTCTTGTTGTTTTTGTCTATTGAGAGTTATATTTATACATGTAATAGTAAAACAGAGGAAACCCAATAATAACACAGAACAGAGACTCTTTTATGCAGTCTGATAAGAAGAGCAACATCAATATCTCCTCAGCCTAGGAATGCAGCTTTGCAGCTGAGGGTGTAGACTAAGTGTCATGAATGAATGGCCCATGGCAGGTTTGCATCTTTGGCCTCTGTTACATTCAGTATTTAGTTACTCTTCTGAGAGTGCCAAAAAAGGAGGCAACTGAGAATCTCTTTTGGGTTGTAAACACTCATTCATTTTCACTGACACTATCCACTCATTTCATATTATGTCACTGAAAAGCCATCAGATAGTTCAACTTTTGGTTACTGATCTGTGTCACCCTCGAATTGCTGACCTAGCTACGAGAGACTCTAAACTAGTGACTCTTTCTGGGAATATCATGTTTGGGTATATATGTGTTAGATGTGCTTGTGCAGCTATAATGCCAACTGTAGGCCCTCTGTAGGACCTTATACAATATGGTGACCATTAGTGTGAATGTGGTACATGTGTAGATTGATTGACTGATTTATAATTTTTGATCTATTTACAGTTCTGCCTCACACTGCCACACGTGAACAATGCATTCTGCACAAATTCCTATTCCATGATTTTAAAATAAGTCATTCAAATCTGTGACCCCTAAATTTTATAAGTATATTTCCTTATTAAGTCAATGGAAGCTTTGGATTCAGATCAATGGTAGGATATAATCCATCTATGCATGTGCATTACACGTATGCACAAAATGGCCAGGTTTCCTTAAATTACTCCAGAAGCATTCTAGTTGTCTTCTGAGCAAAGACAAAATTAATTTCTCGTTTATAATCTCCATATAAGCTTCACAGAGATCACCAGCATTATTTTTCTGAAGAGCATTATAGTTGTTTAATCAGCTCAAAGCTGAGTTCAAAGAGAAGTGGCCAGAACATGAAAGGCTGGTGGGTGATCAGCTGCTCAGTCAATCAAATTTCTTGTTTTCTGAGAAGAACCATTCTCCTCATGTAAACAGTGGTTTTGTTGTTTAATGGCCCAGACATCACATGTAATTGATTGAACACACTCAAATGCTGTAAGGCATGACTTTGTATGTCACATTAAGAAATCAGATTACCTATTTCAATTATTTATAATTCAATACTCCTATGTGAATTCTGATTACTTGAAAATAATTAGATTGGTCTGTTCACCGTGATTGACTATGGTTGTTCATTACTTAAATAAAACCAAGTCCTGCTTACAGCCTCATTCTACTTACAACATTCAGTCCTTCATCTGGAAGTCCATTCCCTAATCTGATATGTCAGTTTTGGTAAACTAAACTAACACACAGAAACGTCTGTGTTGCAGTGAGGTCAGATTAATTGAGAAATAAGAAACTTGGTCTTTTTCCCCCCACTTTTATTGAGGGATTGGTCATCCAAGTTTGGGCTTTCCTTCACTTGTCCTGCTGCCTAAAGGCTAGTGCCAAGAGTATTCATTCTATGGGTTTGGTTGGGTTGTAGTAATGGATTATACCTTAACATGTTACCGTCTCACAGATGGCCATCTGCCATTATTATAGATATAAAAACCATAAATGCATGAGATATACCCAGGACACTTTTATATCAAGAAGATTTTATTTTGTTTGGTTTTTTTCTTCATTTCCCTGAAGTAATAATGACCATATTAAAAGTTTAAGTTGCCATTTGCTTTTGTTTAGCATATAGGTCTTTGTGGTCTAAGGGGATTGTTGATCTCAAAAACTGACAGTGTTTTTAGTCATTGAAAGTTTAAATTTATATGGAACTGATGTTTGGGGGATTGCATCCCCAAACTCAAAGTAAAGTTTTAGGGATGTGAATCAAGACACACAGGAACTGTTGCTTAGAACCTGGGATCGTAAACTGTCAAATTTGGCATATCTGTAATTGCAATCAGTATGGGTAGATCGCCAAAGAGAATGGAGATTCTGCTTGTTAAATGCTCAAAGCTTGATATTGGGTGACCATATTTTTCAAAATTGGTTTACTTTTGTGGTGGCACTTCTTGTAGTCACAAACATCTCATAAAAAAGACAAAAATACACAGTTTAAAAAAGAATCTGTTTCAGATGCTGCTATCAATTTCTGGCTCCACAATGTCATGTGCGTTTTCTGAATGAGTTTGTCCCAGTGACTTCATATTCTGAATGAGTTTATCATGAAACACAGAACAAGTGTTAAACATTTAGTCTGGCCAAAAGAACAGCTCGGCGGGTCACTTATTTGACTTCTCTTTGCTTCAAATGCTGTTCATCACGTTGAACACTTGTTCCACTGAACTGTGTGCTCCTGGTAAGCACAGAGCAAATTTTCCTCAATGTAGCGATATTAAACACACAGTTTTGTAGTTACTTTAAAAAGAAAAAGATGAAAAATGGGAACACTTCAGGTGTGCTAAAAGAATTGCCTGGGACACGAAGACTTCATGTGAAAACCCATACTGTTCCAATAAAACAGGGTATATGAGCACTTTACCATATAGAATAGTATCTTAATGATGTTAATAGTAATAGTAATTGCTTGTAACTGTTTAACTTTAGGGACAAGTTATGTACCCTGTGCCAAGTACGCACTATTAATGAAGGACTTTTCTTCAGAGGTTAGATGTAGGAGGAGGAATCTTCCATCCAGGGTAGGGAAGCATGTTGTTTATATTTGATGAGATGCCTCTTTATGTAGCTCCAATGGCCTCACTTCACATCCAAGCTCCTTTTGCATGCCAGGATGTAGGGATCCCACAAGGAAGTGTTATATTGCAAGCAAGGGTGTAGAAATCCTACGCTCGGTCTCTGAGGATCCTGCATCTTCCTCACCCTACATAGTAAGAAGTAGAGACAACCTATTACTATCATCTCCTAGAGATCTCTGCACCCTCAGGGGCATGGGATTTGTAACAGGTGGTACCATAGCAGTGTCTAGTGTGGTATAAATTCAAAAATAAATTATAACTTTAATTTTTTAAAATATCCAGTTTCACTTCTATTCTTCACATTCCTTCCTGCCTAGTGTTTTTTTTTCCCTGAGGATATGGGCCCATGAAGAAGAGATGTGAATTACAATTTATTGAGAGGCAGGGGAATGAAAAACAAACCCTTAAAAATAACTGAACAAGCAGGTTTTCATGTTTATCTGCTTGTGCAGTCATTTTTTTGAAGGAAATTGAATGTGCAAATCCAGTGATTAGACAAACATCTCTCTTTAAAAGTTCTAATC
The DNA here is from genome assembly GCF_003597395.2 of Chelonoidis abingdonii. Lineage (NCBI taxonomy): Eukaryota > Metazoa > Chordata > Testudines > Testudinidae > Chelonoidis > Chelonoidis abingdonii. Next base: position 105,286,835 of record NC_133774.1, on the reverse strand, counting down.
TGGAAGCCTGTAACATTTATACTCTTATCATGAGCTGCGAAACATTAGAGGGGTTATGTGCCCAAAATGCATCTGTCAGCTCATTTTTCTTTTAGCATACACATTTTGCCAGTCATTAGAAAGTGATGAAATCTTACAGTGACTGGGTAACTCTGCCTTTCTCTACCTCAAGTGGTAATAATGTTTTCTCTGTTTTATTACAGTCTCTTGAGATTCTGACTTATTTGCATATTCTCTAACACTTAATTAACGATGTCACCTTCCTAGTGCCTTGAAAACTGTTTTCATTTTTTCCTCGGCAGGCCTCCAACAATTACCTCCTACATTTTCTACTCCAGTCCTTTTTATTACTTTAATTACAAATAATTGGACAGATTCTGAGTAATGAGGGTGAGAGCCAAAGGACTGTTGCATAGGAGACGGCTGCTTGTTACAAGACACTTTTAGTGGTCTCTAAATCAGATAGACAAGTAGAGTAATGATCATCTTGCTGTAATGAGACACAATTAAGAATCACTGCACCAAATGACAGAGCAGTTCATTGAACAATAACCTCCCTCTTTTTTTTTCCAAAAGGAGATCGAAGCTTAATTATAGCATTGCTATTTGCAATGCTATAGTTAAAGTTGTGTCAGCATTTCCATTATAAACCCAGTACTTTCAAGGATTGTAACTTGGATGTAAAAATTTGCTCTGAGCTAAAAATTTGTATAGAAAGTCTTAAACCAAGAGAATATTTTTGTGTGTGCGTTGGGCAGTGTGGGGTGTTGAGAACTGCTGTAGCTCCGTTTAACATAATTAGAGTTATGCTGATTTTGCTCTAGCTGAAGATCTGGTCCAATCACACACATGCAAATGCCCTACAAGATGCTGAGCACTTCCTGTGAGATACCAAGTACCCTCAGCTCCTACTGTAGTTGGTGGGAGAGGAGAGTGCTCAGCATCTTGCATATAGATTTTTCAAGAGAGCTCAGCTCCTAAATAAGTGTCCAGATTTTACAAAGAGCCCAGCTGATTTGATGCTGACCCCTTTTGCAAATATGGCCTATACTGCTGATTGTACATGGTTTGAGTGCTCACATAACTCAAAGTAGTTAATAACTATGGAAGTGATTCTGATGTCACAATTTGTCATTAAGCACATATCGTATTGGATTATTGTCATCATTGAATGAATGAGGCAGAAGGGAGAAAGACCATTAGAAAGCAGGCACTTTTACACATAAACGTCCTCCACAATGAGCAAGGATTACAATCATAGAGATAAACGTAAGTGGCAGCACAATGAGCTTCAGGCAAAATATTCTGTGCTAGAATGTTTCTCTGAATATGACGTGGCTCTCTAAGGTTGAAGGGGTGATAGCAACTAATGCCAGCCGGTTAATCTCAAACTATGGCTGACTCTCCAGCCTTGCCTTGAACCCCCGCACCTTTTCGGCAGTAGCATGAGTTAGAAATAGGCATTTCTGCCTCAGTTGTGAATTCACTGGCTGCTTGTTTTGTCTGCTGTAATCCTGGACCTATGTAGAGAAATCTTTTTTTTTTTTTTGTATTTTATTATGTGGGTGCAACAAAAATAAATTGTGTAATTTTCTAGGAACTCTAAAAGGAGCTCTGCTTATTTCATTTATGTGATTGAAATTTGTGCTTTGGGCATATTATTGGCCACTAAACTATTTTTATTAAATCTGTGTAATTACAGGGCAATGGTTAATGCAACTCTGATTAGCCACTGTACACTCCACAAGCACTGCAAATTCTGTAAACTATGGGCCAGATTTTTGCTCCTGATAGGTTGCTTTGTACTGTTTCCACAATATAAAGCAGCATCAAAGCACCAGCTTCCAAGCTATACATAGGGATACCCTGGCACAGGAAAATTCTCTGCTGGCCAAGAGGTGGTGTAGCTGGCCCTATGTTAACTTCTTCTCCTACGTTTTGGGGTTTGCTAGGGGGAATAAGAGGCTGAGAGACCAGGGCTGCTGATCTCCCTTAGCCTCCAGTTTTGGAATGGTCTTTTGGGAGCCATTGCTGCTTAGTGTAACTTAGAGCTGGACTGGTGTGGTTTTAAGATAGACTGGGGTCTGATTCTACTTGTTGTATCAGATCCATTCAATAGAGTTCAGGGGGAAGAAACTCAGGGGTAAAATCCAGAGAGATGCCGGAGTGAGAAATGGATGTGCATGTGGGGGAATATGGAGGTCAGGAAGGAGGGGAAGCTAGCGTGTGCATTCAAGCTGCTTTGTGTTGCTCTGATGATGCCCAATATGCCTGGGGATTGTTCTGTACTGCTCTGGAGTGTGGTAAAGCAGCCAGAGCCTATGACTGAATCTGGCCTTAAAAATTAAATAAAAAGGTTTTGGTTGCTTTTTGAAAACATTAGAAATATCGCATGGCAACACTCTTTGGGTTTCTTGTTTACAAGTCACATGACATGTTTAATAATTGAAAACAATTGCATGTACACTGAGATGGCATTAGACTGTAAACTCTTTGGGAGAGGGACTGTATTTTTATTCTGTTTGTACAATGCCCTGCACAATGGGATCCTAGTCTGACTGGTGATCTTAGGCACTGCTACAATACAAATAAATCCATAACAAAAACAATAACAGAGTTAAACTTAAGAATAAATTTCAATAGTTTGAAGTAAAATTCATTACAGGGATTTAGCGATTATCCACAAGCTAAGTGTTATAAATCTAGGAAATTCAGAGCTAAGGTTAAACTTAAAACAAGTTGAGATCTGAAAATACAGTTGATGACTCAAACAACCCTAATTCTGCCCTCTACTGATTAATAGTAAAATTATTTCTTATTATTAATATAGGGAAATACTATGTTTTCAATACCAATGTTGTAATTTTTGACATATGGTAACTTTTTTAAAGGAGTCCACTGTATTATGCATCTTACATTTAAAGATTACATGATTATCTGTATTTATTCACTTTTAATAAGCAATATATTTCCTTTGTTTTCTTTTTTGCTTTTAAACGCAGCATTTAAAAAATGTTTTCCTTCTTCACGATTTAGCTGTTCGAACAATTTCTCTTGCAACTCTTGACAGGAAATTCTGATCAGCTACTACAGTGCAAACATCTTTACTGAGCTCCAATTTGCTTTTATCTTAATAAATGTCAGCTTTCAGAAATAACAGACTTTAAAAGCCAGATTTACAAGAGGGCTCCCAATCAGTGACATCAGCTTTTGAACTTGACAGCTTGTGTCTTTCTTGGGAACCATGTTTTTAGGAGACCAAGAGCAGTATTCATTTGAGTTTTTCCTCAATGAATCTTGAGTATGATACTCTGCTCTTCTAATCTGTGTAGCAAAATTCCATGTCAAGGATATTTTTTCTCCCTTGTAGAGAAATTAGAATATAGGTCTGACAAGAAAATTATTGCTTTAATTCACTATTTCAAACATTAAAACAATGTGTAAAAGCTGAAGGATATTTTATGGTGAATCACTGATTATTGGGTCATTCTTCTATTTGTTTAATATCTGTATATTTGCATCATTAAAGTAAAAAGGTAAAGCTAATTATGCCTGATTCTCACTGTATGCTGTTCTGGCGGTTAGAGGAATTAAAGTGTGCATAAATTACATTTACACTCAATATTAAGGCCCATTTACACTGCCAACGTGATATAATTGGACCTTTGATGTAAATGAAAATTGATCTCTTTTGAGCTCTCCTAGAGAGGCTTGAAATTTGTAAAATAAGGTTACAAGTGCATTGTACACATTACACTTAAAAATTGGAGCTGAAACTAAAAACTTCTAATACAACAAGAATCTACTAACACAGGGGTCAGCAGCCTTTCAGAAGCAGTGTGCCGAGTCTTCACTTACTCACTTTAAGGTTTTGCGTGCCGGTAATACATTTTAACATTTTTTAGAAGGTCTCTCTCTATAAGTCTATATTATATAGCTAAACTATTGTTGTATGTAAAGTAAACAAGATTTTCAAAATGTTTGAGAAGCTTCATTTAAAATTAAATTAAAATGCTGATCTTACGCCCCTGGCCCACTCAGCCCGCTGCCGGCCTGGGGTTTCGTTCACCTAGTTGGGCAGTAGGCTGAGTGGGGCCTGCGGGACCCTGGCTGGCAAGGGGCTGGCAGCAGGGACTCTAGACTGGCAGGGGGGTTCTGTCCACTGGCTCCTGCCAGCTGGGGTCCTTGCTTCTGGCCCCACTCAGCCCGCAGCCGGTCTGGGATCCCGGCCTTGCCCACATACAGTGGGTACCTACCTTCTCCCTAGTTCTGGCCCATTCTCTTCCCTTCTCACTGCACTGAGCTGAGAGTGGGAGTGCACTGAGCACAGGGTTGGGGTTGAAGGAGCAGGCTGGGGGTTGCGGTGAACGGTCTGGCCAGGAGCTAGAATGAGGGAGGGGGCTCAGGGTTGGGGCAGGAGGTTTAGGTGTGGAGTGCTTACCTGGGACAGATCCCATTTTGTGTGAGGGGTGCAGATGGGAATGTGGGTGTTTGTGTGTGCAGGAGCTCCCGTTTTTGGTGCTCAGGGTGGGGATGAGGATGTGGAGGGGTGCAAGAGTCAGGGCATAGGGTGTGGAGGGGCTGGGTATGTGTAGGGGTGAAGGAGTCAGAACAGGGGCTGGAGGTGTGTGAGGGGGTGCAGCAGTCAAGGTGTGGGATGGCTGGGTATGTGTGGGTGGTGCAGAAGTCAGAGCTGGAGTTGTGGGGGGTTCAGGGGTCAGGGCAAAGGGCTGGGTGTGTGTGGGAGGTTCAGGGGTCAGGGAAGAGGGCTAGGGTGCTCGGCTCGTGGGGGTACTCCAAGCTCCCTGCCATGAGTGGCTTACGGCTGGAGGGGATATGCCCCATCTCCATCTTTTCTGTCTCTTCCCCAAAGCAGCGAGCATGCTGTGGCTCCACTTCTCCCCTCCCTCTTCCCCTTGCAAGGGCGATCAGCTGATCAGTGCAGGGAAGGAGAGGAGAAAGGGCAGGAAAGAAGCACGCTGGGGGAAGAAGCAGGGGAGGTGGGAGCTTGGCTGCCGGCAGGACCAAGCGTCTGCCTCCAGCCTGCTGCCGCTCTGGGGTTTCGGTCGCCAGCGCCTGCCAGCCAGGGTCTCAGCCTGCTGCCATCCTGGGATTCCTTCACTGAAGCCAGCAGTGGGCGCTGAGTGGGACCGGCAGTTGGACCCTGGCTGGCAGGAGCCGGTGGCCGAAACCCCAGAGCAGCAGCAGGCTGAGCCACTCGGCCCGCTGCCATGTGCCATCAAAAATTGACTCTCGTGCCACCTTTGGGGTAAGTTGCCAACCCCTGTTCTAACAAATGGAAAATCAGATGTCTCCGGAGAGTAGTAAAAGCATTATATGCTGCTTACAAATTATTGGTTCAAATATAGCCCACATTAGCAGTGATCAAAAGTTATCTTAACAGATGTCCACTGTTTTATTTGAAACCATATGATGGCCTCATTCCAGTATTTAGTGAGCAGGACTTCACATCTCACAAACTACATAGGCATCCTTGTTTGTGCTCTCAGTGAGGCACAGAGGTCCAGTAGTTAGGGTGCCAGGCAGCAACATCCATCTTCAGTTCCCTGCTTGGCCACAGATTCCTATGTGACCATGGGCAAGGAACTCCTGTCTATGCCTGAGTTCCCTGTCTGTAAAATGGAGATAATGGTCCTTCCCTACCTCATTGGAATGTTTTGAAGAGGACTACATTAAAGGCACTCTGATAGCATGATTATAGGGGTCTAACAAAGACTAGGAAGCGAACTACTCTTTCACTTGCTAATTCCTCCATGTGAGGACTGAAGCCCCTGCTACACCATGATCACCATTTGACAAGTCAATCCAAGATTTTTCCAAAGTGACTATTGATTTCCAGTTATGCGGAGACCAACCTGAGAAATTTAAAAGGGGCCTGATTTTTCCAAGGCGCATTGTTTGGAGCTTTTCTGATTACCCCAAAACTTGAGGCCTACAATAGTCACTTTGGAAAATCTTAGCTTCATTATTTGCCAACAAATAGCATCTGGTAAACACAGCTCTTTCACAGCCTATATGTAAGGAAGAAAACTTTTGGTAACTATTAAAGTACTAATACTGACCACTATAGTCATGCTATGGCTAAATAGAGAATTCTAGCTTCCTTTGAAATTCACTTGATCACAGAAAGACTCTTATTTACTGTTTTGTGAAGTTCTGAGGATGGTTTGCTTGGAAACTCTTCCAAGAGGAGTGATCAGGAAAGGTTATCTTATGTGTTTCTGAATTGCTAGATACAGCTCCACTGACTGCCTCTCTTTTTTTTTCTCTCTGCCTCAGGTATTCTATGTTTTTTTCAATGTAGTACTGAATATGTAAAATGAATAAATTCCAGTCAAATTTTGTTAAAATTGAACAACACTATAATGAGAGCAATGAGCATGGAGAGTGATATAAGCCCCTGTCTTTTGTTCTTTGTTCAGAGTTACAGAATTTGGAGAGAATAGGAAATAATTCCTAATTCTTTTATCATCTAGATAGATTTATGTGTAGTGCTGGGGAGGAGCCAGTGGCCGTGATACATGTAGGCACTAATGACATAGGGAAAGGGAGGAGAGACATCCTGAAGGCCAAATTTAGGCTGCTAGGAAAGGGACTGAAATCCAGGACCTGTATGGTAGCATTCTCAGAAATGCTTTCAGTTCCAGGTAGGCAGGCAGAGCTTCAGAGTCTCAGTGAGTGGATGAGACAATGATGTAGAGAGAAGGGGTTTAGATTTGTTACTCGGGAAACTTTTGGGATAGGGTAGCCTATACAGGAAGGATGGGCTCCACCTAAACCAAAGTGGATCCAGACTGCTGGCACTTAACATTAAAAAGTTTGCAGAGCAGATTTAAAAATAAGAGATGGGGAAAGCTGATGGTTGCAAAGGAGCATGTGGATCGGACAGAGACATCTCTTAGAGGAGAATCTATTGATAAAGATTCTCTAGGTTTTAGTTAGGAGGAAAGTATGGAAGAGGATAAAGTATGGGCCAGATCAGACAAGAAACATTCACATAAAAAAGAATGTGACACATTAGAAAAGGGCAGACAACTAAACAGTGACAAGTTTTTAAAGTTTTGTACACAAATGCCAGAAGTCTAAATAATAAGATGGGTGAACTAAAGTGCTTTGTGTTAAAGGAGGATATTAATATAATAGGCATCACAGAAACCTGGTAGAGTGGGGACAATCAGTGGGACACAATCATTCTGAGGTACAAAATATATCGGAATGATGGAATAGGTCATGCGCAGGGAGGAGGGCAATAGCACAATATGTGAAAGAAAATGTAGAATCAAATGAAGTAAAAAATCTAAAATGAATCCACGTGTTCCATAGAATCTGTATGGATAGTAATTCCATGCTCTAATAAGAGCACAACATTAGGGATCTATTATCGACCACCTGACCAGGACAATGATAGTGACAATGAAATACTAAGGGAGAATAGAGAGGCTATCAAAATGAAGAACTCAATAAACGTGGGGGATTTCAATTATCCCCATATTGACTGGGTACATATCACTTCAGGATGAAATACAGAGACAAAATTTCTCGATACTTTAAATGACTGCTTCTTGGAGCAGCTGGTACAGGAACCCACAATATGAGAGGCAATTCTCGTTTTAGTCCTGAGTGGATCGCAGGATCTGGTCCAAGAAGTAACTATAGCAGGACCGCTTGGAAATAGTGACCATAATATAATAACATTTAACATTCCTGTGGTGGGAAGAACCTCAACAGCCCAACACTGTGGCATTTAATTTTAGAAAGGGGAACTATGCAAAAATGAGGAGGTTAGTTAAAGAGACATTAAAAACTACAGTGACTAGAGTGAAATCCCTGCAGGCTGCATGGACACTTTTCAAAGACACCATAATAGAGGCCCAACTTAAATGTATACCTCAAATTAAAAAACACAGTGTAAAAACTGAAAAAGAGCCACTGTGGCTTAACAACCATGTGAAAGAAGCAGTGAGAGATAAAAAGGCATCTTTTAAAAAGTGGAAGTCAAATCCTAGTGAGGTAAATAGAAAGGAGCATAAACACTGCCAAATTAAGTGTGAAAAAGTAATAAGAAAAGCCAAAAAGAAGTTTGAAGAACAGCTAGCCAAAAATTTAAAAGGTGATAACAAAATGTTTTAAGTACATCAGAAGCAGGAAGCCTGTTAAACAGCCAGTGGGGGCCCTGGACGATCAAGATACAAAAGGAGCACTTAAAGACGATAAAGTCATTGAGGAGAAACTAAATTAATTCTTTGCTTTAGTCTCCATGGCTGAGGATGTTAGGGAGATTCCCAAACCTGAGCCGTCCTTTGGAGGTGACAGATCTGAGGAATTGTCGCAGATTGAAGTGTCATTAGAGGTGGTTTTGGAATTAATTAATAAACTTAACAGTAACAAGTCACT
>NC_133774.1:105265061-105267204 GCF_003597395.2 Chelonoidis abingdonii | reverse complement strand
GAGTCTTATCCTTAATCTCTACACCCTTCTGTAGTTCCACCAGCTGACTAACTTCTCTCCGAGTTGCCTTGATCTTATCCTCCAACCTCATTTTCCAGGGTGGGTACATACTGTTGTTCTATATATGTACACATACACACACACACACACACACTTTAAATACCAGCAATCATCCATATAGTCCTAATTTTTTGTGTGTGTGTGTTTTTGAATTATAAGACAACGTATTTTATTCAGGAGATTTGTTTTAATCTAATTATGTAGGTGAATAAAAATTACTGCATGCTGGTGCATCTAATGTAAGTTATCTATTATTCACACCACATTTACTTTTAATATTCATGCAGATTTCCTTTGACATAACCTACTGTGTCACAGTTAATCCAATAAAGATAAAATATAGCTGAGCAAAACACCAGTCGATTCCAGCTTTCTGGTAATTATTAAAGACTATTTCACACTGGTTCCCTCAATCAATGCATTTCCCCTTGGATGTGATAGTGTTCTTCTTTGAAGCTTTCAATCCTCCCAGTGGATTCAGAGAAACATTCAGGCACTTTTTTAGTCTCTAGGTCTCAGAGGCAGTTCAAAGAGCGCAACAAGCCATCACAGGTTTATCCTCAAAGGCTGACACTGTCCGTTTGATGTATGGTGACTTAAAAAGTCATCTCTAGCAAAGCATGTGTTTGCTACCAGTCTATTGAATCAGCCATTATCGGCTTATCTGTATGCACCGAGCACACCTGCCAACAGCTCAAAGGATAGAACATACTGTCTGCTCCTGGACCTACTATTGATTTAATTCCCCCTCTCTAATTTCATATTGTTTTGGTGTCCAGTTGTTGAAGCAGCCCCACTGCCTTTATAAAGTGAGCACCGATGCTGCATGCTAGTGGCTTTAGTTTGTATGCAAGGGCAGGGAATTAACAAGGTTTTGTAAAGGTACAGTTCCAGCAGGACTAGCAGCATGGTTTTTGCTTGATCCACAACACGCTTCAGTCCTTGCTTGTCAGGATTCATGATATTTCATTTTATACATGTCAGCCACAGAACTGCCTGGGGTGATGCAGTAATATCTCAGTATTGCTGGGTTTATAATGCAGATTGACAGAATTGTTTTATATTTGTATCAGTCAATGGTTGGTAATGACTGGCTATTGTCATTTGATGCAAATGGATAGCGAGAAATAAATGCATAGTTCTACATACAATCAAAAAACAAGGTGTTTTCTTTGTATCATGATTTGGAAGAAATGAACTTGTGCAATTTATACTGTGGTGTTTACTTTTCTCAGTAATTCTTCATATCTAGTTGTAAACCCAGATAATGGCATAGAATATTTGGACATAATTTGATTTGGTCACTAATTTGCTATCATGCTGTTATAATCCGATTAATGCAATATAGTAATTAAATATACTATTGTATACAATAAACTATAACTGAAATATTGTATGGGGTGGTGGCTTGGGTTCAGAAACACATTATTTACAGCCAAAATGCAAGCTAAAACTGATTTTTTTTATAGATTTTGCAACTGTTTAGTTCTCGCCCCCCCCACAACTCCATTTATTCCAACCCTCTTATTGTGTTCGATGTCTCACCTTTTGGCAGCTTTCTTGGCCATATCAGTCTGGCTTGCTGTATTGCTATTGAGTCCTACTTTATGACAGATTTAAACATAAGGCTGAGAATCCTCTTAGGGTACCGTCTACACTACAGGATTATTCTGATTTTACATAAACCGGTTTTATAAAACAGATTGTATAAAGTCGAGTGCATGCGGCCACACTAAGCACATTAATTTGGCAGTGTGCGTCCACAATACCGAGACTAGTGTTGACTTTCAGAGCATTGCACTGTGGGTAGCTATCCCACACTTCCCACAGTCTCTGCCACCCATTGGAATTCTGGGTTGAGCTCCAATACTTGATGTGGCAAAAATATTGTCACGGGTGGTTTTGGGTGTATGTCATCAGGCCCCCCTCCCTACATGAAAGCAACAGCAAACAATCGTTTCTTGCCATTTTTCCTGGGTTACCCGTGCAGACAACACAGCACGGCAAACATGGAGCCCACTTAGCTCGCCGTCACCATATGTCTCCTGGGTGCTTCTGGCAGACACAGTACTGCATTGCTACA